>NC_046979.1:1541610-1576610 GCF_009769545.1 Cyclopterus lumpus | reverse complement strand
TACTAGCTATACTATATACTATAGTTATACTATATACTAGTTATACTATATACTATATACAATAGTTATACTATATACAATAGTTATACTATATACAATAGTTATAATATATACTAGCTATACTATATACAATAGTTATACTATATACTAGTTATACTATATACTAGTTATACTATATACAATAGTTATACTATATACAATAGTTATAATATATACTAGTTATACTATATACAATAGTTATACTATATACTAGTTATACTATATACAATAGTTTTACTATATACTATAGTTATACTATATACTAGTTATACTATATACTATAGTTATACTATATACAATAGTTATACTATATACTAGTTATACTATATACTATATACAATAGTTATACTATATACAATAGTTATACTATATACAATAGTTATAATATATACTAGCTATACTATATACAATAGTTATACTATATACTAGTTATACTATATACTAGTTATACTATATACAATAGTTATACTATATACAATAGTTATACTATATACTAGTTATACTATATACAATAGTTATACTATATACTATAGTTATACTATATACTAGTTATACTATATACAATAGTTATACTATATACTAGTTATACTATATACTATAGTTATACTATATACAATAGTTATACTATATACTATAGTTATAATATATACTAGTTATACTATATACAATAGCTATACTATATACAATAGTTATACTATATACTAGCTATACTATATACTAGTTATACTATATACAATAGTTATACTATATACTAGTTATACTATATACTAGTTATACTATATACTATAGTTATACTATATACAATAGTTATAATATATACTAGTTATACTATATACAATACTTATAATATATACTATAGTTATACTATATACTAGTTATACTATATACTATAGTTATACTATATACTAGTTATACTATAGTTATACTATATACTAGTTATACTATATACTAGTTATACTATATATAATAGTTATACTATATACTATAGTTATACTATATACTAGTTATACTATATACAATAGTTATACTATATACTATAGTTATAATATATACTAGTTATACTATATACTAGTTATACTATATACAATAGTTATACTATATACAATAGTTATACTATATACTATAGTTATACTATATACTAGTTATACTATATACAATAGTTATACTATATACAATAGTTATACTATATACTATAGTTATACTATATACTAGTTATACTATATACTATAGTTATACTATATACTAGTTATACTATATACTAGTTATACTATATATAATAGTTATACTATATACTATAGTTATACTATATACTAGTTATACTATATACAATAGTTATACTATATACTATAGTTATACTATATACAATAGTTAAACTACATACTAGTTATACTTTATACTATAGTTATAATATATACCAGTTATACTATATACAATAGTTATACTATATACTAGTTATACTATATACAATAGTTATACTACATACTAGTTATACTATATACTAGTTATACTATATACAATAGTTATACTACATACTAGTTATACTATATACTATAGTTATAATATATACCAGTTATACTATATACTATATTATATATACATGAACACGGACTAACCCTCCAGGGCCGGGACCCAGACGGGTTCCCTCCAGACGTTTGGGTTCTCCCACCAGAGACGCAGACGCCCTCCAGGGCCGGGACCCAGACGGGTTCCCTCCAGACGGGTTCCCTCCAGACGTTTGGGTTCTCCCACCAGAGACGCAGACGCCCTCCAGGGCCGGGACCCAGACGGGTTCCCTCCAGACGGGTTCCCTCCAGACGTTTGGGTTCTCCCACCAGAGACGCAGACGCCCTCCAGGGCCGGGACCCAGACGGGTTCCCTCCAGACGGGTTCCCTCCAGACGTTTGGGTTCTCCCACCAGAGACGCAGACGCCCTCCAGGGCCGGGACCCAGACGGGTTCCCTCCAGACGTTTGGGTTCTCCCACCAGAGACGCAGACGCCCTCCAGGGCCGGGACCCAGACGGGTTCCCTCCAGACGGGTTCCCTCCAGACGGGTTCCCTCCAGATGGGTTCCCTCCAGACGTTTGGGTTCTCCCACCAGAGACGCAGACGCCCTCCAGGGCCGGGACCCAGACGGGTTCCCTCCAGACGGGTTCCCTCCAGACGGGTTCCCTCCAGACGTTTGGGTTCTCCCACCAGAGACGCAGACGCCCTCCAGGGCCGGGACCCAGACGGGTTCCCTCCAGACGGGTTCCCTCCAGACGGGTTCCCTCCAGACGGGTTCCCTCCAGACGTTTGGGTTCTCCCACCAGAGACGCAGACGCCCTCCAGGGCCGGGACCCAGACGGGTTCCCTCCAGACGGGTTCCCTCCAGACGTTTGGGTTCTCCCACCAGAGACGCAGACGCCCTCCAGGGCCGGGACCCAGACGGTTTCCCTCCAGACGGGTTCCCTCCAGACGGGTTCCCTCCAGACGTTTGGGTTCTCCCACCAGAGACGCAGACGCCCTCCAGGGCCGGGACCCAGACGGGTTCCCTCCAGACGGGTTCCCTCCAGACGGGTTCCCTCCAGACGGGTTCCCTCCAGACGGGTTCCCTCCAGACGTTTGGGTTCTCCCACCAGAGACGCAGACGCCCTCCAGGGCCGGGACCCAGACGGGTTCCCTCCAGACGGGTTCCCTCCAGACGTTTGGGTTCTCCCACCAGAGACGCAGACGCCCTCCAGGGCCGGGACGCTTGATGTGGAACACATTGGGGTATTTGCTGACGCCGCCGTTTCACTCGGAGCTCAGTCTTGTAAAAGGATGTAAACACCCTTCAGGCTGAAGGTCAGCCTTTAAAACCCAGTCCTGGTTTCATTACACCAGAACGGGAACCAGTTCTCATTCAGGTCTGTGACACGTGGCAAAAACACCATAATAACAGTTTTATGATGCATGCAAACGAGCTACAACACAATATTCTGTACGGAGTCATGCTTCTTTATGGAAAGCTTCTGCACTGCAGCTGTGAATAATCTGCTCTCCAAACGTCTAACAGCTGATCTGGGTCCAGCTCTTCTGGCCCATTGTTTGTGATTCTCTACTGCAGTCAGTTCATCATCCATCTGCAGTTATGTAAAAAAGGCCAAAAGGTACAAATTCCATCAAACAAGAATAAATCACATCATGCATTCATTGGCTCATACTAATATTGAAGTATTTTATCGTATACAGTAACTGAAGGGTGGTTCGTTTAATAACTGCACGCACTGCCTCAAAAGTGAATGAATAGGTTATTCTCATATTTCCGGACATGCACATCTGTTTGTTATTAATCTGGTCCGCGTGTCTCCTTCAATTACAAGTCTTACGATGGATTGATAAACAAAAGGTTGATTTATTTTGATGCTTGGCAAACTAAAACTTTTAAACTATTGTGAAGCAATGACTGAAATGAGTCCATGTAGTTCATCTGTGTGTTCACACTCACTGGGGTTCACTGGTTGACCTGAGTGGTGCATTCAGGGGCCATCGCTCGGATTCAGAGATACATGTGAGGGAAGTGGGCACTCTCTCTCCAGATAAAGAGAAGTATTTCCTGCAGTATCAATTATGTATAATCACATCCACTTGCAGATGGCTATCGTGTAAAAGCAGCATTCTTACCAGATATCTTTAGGCCGTTAGTGGGTTTCTTTGCGCTATGAAATCATCTGTTTTTCATTTCTGAACACACAAATTAAGCTTCATGATTTGCTTCCCACCGAGCGCTCCAGGCCCACCATTGTTTCCAACTTATGCCGCTGGACTCACAAACCAACCATCTTCAAAGCATGAAGGACCCAAATGCTGTGGGGGCCTAAAGAAACGGTGAAGAAGCTCTTTGTTGAAGACATTACTTCTGTAACACCTGTAACATCTGTAACACCTGTAACATATGTAATATATGTAATATATGTAACACCTGTAACATCTGTAACACCTGTAACATATGTAATATATGTAATATATGTAACACCTGTAACATATGTAATATATGTAACACCTGTAATATATGTAACACCTGTAACATCTGTAACACCTGTAACATCTGTAATATATGTAACACCTGTAACATCTGTAACATCTGTAACACCTGTAACATCTGTAACATTGTAACATCTGTAACATCTGTAACATCTGTAACACCTGTAACATTGTAACATCTGTAACATCTGTAACATTTGTAACATTTGTACCATCTGTAACATTGTAACACCTGTAACACCTGTAACATCTGTAACACCTGTAACATCTGTAACATTGTAACACCTGTAACATCTGTAACATATGTAACATCTGTAACATTGTAACACCTGTAACACCTGTAACATCTGTAACACCTGTAACATTTGTAACATCTGTAACATTGTAACACCTGTAACATCTGTAACATCTGTAACATCTGTAACATTGTAACACCTGTAACATCTGTAACATCTGTAACATCTGTAACACCTGTAACATCTGTAACACCTGTAACACCTGTAACATCTGTAACATCTGTAACACCTGTAACATCTGTAACACCTGTAACATCTGTAACATCTGTAACATTGTAACACCTGTAACATCTGTAACATCTGTAACATCTGTAACATTGTAACACCTGTAACATCTGTAACATCTGTAACATCTGTAACACCTGTAACATCTGTAACATCTGTAACATCTGTAACATCTGTAACACCTGTAACATCTGTAACATCTGTAACACCTGTAACATCTGTAACATTGTAACATCTGTAACATCTGTAACATTGTAACATCTGTAACATTGTAACATCTGTAACATCTGTAACATCTGTAACATTGTAACACCTGTAACATCTGTAACAGAGCTGTGGCAGTCACTCCTAATCATGGTATTGTTATTAAACCCTGTCTGAACCTGACATGAGTGTTATATTAACTTTTATATCTTTCACTTATTTTAAGCTGTATTTCTGGTCACCTGTCAAATTTAAGTTGCTCATAGTGAAATCTTTATGTGAAACAATCAATCTCCACTTTAGCAGTTGTTTGTCTCTAGCATATATATGTTGTTCCTCTTCGGTGGAAGTGATCACGCATGATGACGTCATGACATTATGACATCATGATGTCATGACATCATCACAGTTACCACCTCGAGGTCAAGTTCACACAAGTGAAGGCGATGACGCACCAACGAGGACGCCTGAAGTTGAGCTGCAGCCGCTGTGACATCACAGCCACTGTTTTTACCACAGGAACCGGATCGGGGGCCCTGGGGGGTCTGGAGGTCTGACTCAAGTTGACTCAGACCTCCAGACGGAGCTCCGCTTCGCCTGCAGTTTGTCTGGCGGGCAGATTCCCAGGAATGCCAGTGAGATCATCCCCTCTGCAGCAGAAGGTCCAGTGACTCACTCTGCTGGGCCGAGAGGACCCCCCCCCCCCCCCCCCCCCAAGGCTGAGGGGGAGAGGTCTTGGTCCACGTTACGGACCGACATCTTCATTGTTGGAGCTGCGTTTCTGCGTTAGACCGCTGATCCGTGAGTTATTATATATTAATTTATAATACGCGGCCTGAGTCTTATTGAGCTCCTCGGGATCAGACGCCTGAAAGCATAAAACATTTTGTACATCAAGAACATTGTTCTAGTACACACACACACATGCACACACATGCACACACACACACAAACACACACACACAAACACACATGCACACACATGCACACACACACACAAACACACACACACAAACACACACACACATGCACACACATGCACACACACACACAAACACACACACACAAACACACACACACATGCACACACATGCACACACACAAACACACACACACATGCACACACACAAACACACACACACAAACACACACACACATGCACACACACATGCACACACACACATGCACACACACACAAACACACACACACATGCACAAACACACAAACACACGCACACACACACATGCACACACACACAAACACACACACACATGCACACACACACACACACACACACACACACACACGCACACACACACTGTAGCTTCAGACACGTGTTTGTTGTCACAGTCTTATACTTCAACAGTCACAACATCACAAGTGTAACTTGTGGCTCAATCATTAATTCTTAAATAAAGTGTAACTCGTGGCTCAATCATTGATATTTAAATAATATAATAATAATATATAAATAATAATAATATAATAATATCGTGGAGCTCATGATAAATATGATAATGCGTCTTCACTGACTGAGCAGGAAGTTGATGGAGGACTACATTCAGGTTCTAGTTGCCCCCCTTTGCAGATGACAACCTGAACAACGGTCTGACGAGTGTGACCCCCCACCCCCACCCCGGTCCCCCTGGCTCCGCCCCCTCCTCCTGGCCCCGCTCCCTGGAGGCGGGGCCAGGACGACGCGTCATCGGCGGCTTCGTTATTTAAACGTGCTTCAAAGCGGTGGAAGCAGAGCTGCAGCAGCCGCGCGCACGGGACCCTTCTTCTCCTTTTATTCTCCTTTTATTCTTCTTTATTATCCTTTTTTCTAGTTTCTTCTCCTTTATCCTCCTTTCTCCTCCTTTCTTCTCGCCGTTCCGTCGATAAGGGACCCCGGATATATCCTCCCCGGCCTCCCCCCCTCCTGCCCGGTGACCTGTCCCAGACGCTCCAGACGACATGAGCCGGACCGTGATGCTAACGGGACCGTCCCCGTGGGGCTTTCGGCTGGTGGGCGGACGGGACTTCAGCACGCCGCTCACGGTCTCCAGGGTAGGTGTGCGTGCGTGCGTGCGTGCGTGCGTGTGTGCGTGCGCGTGTCCATTCATTGGTCACTGACTTCAATGGACCCGTGAAGGTTTTTATTATAACAAAGAGTGTAAACAGCTGACGGTCGGGCCCGTCTAATCCCTGGCCACCATTGATAATAAGGTCAAAACAACAACAACAACAACAGAAGTGTTATTTTCATCATTTCAACAACTCTATTGGGCTGCAACTACCTATTTTTTTTTTATCGCAGATTAATCTGTCAATAGTTTTCTCGATTAATCGATTAGTTGTTTTGTCTATAAAATGTCAGAAGATTGGAAGAAATTGTCTTTTATTTCTCGCACAACTCAAAATATATTCAGTTCACTGTAATTGAGTAAATATAAAGTGTATTATTCATATTCTAGGAGCTGGAATCAGATCATTTTAATGAAAAAAATTACTCAAACTGATCAAAATAGCTGGCAATTAATTTAATTTAAACTACATTAAAATGCATTTTAAAAGAAAGCCGCTGGTAAGTGATCTTAATATCATTGTGTGCATTATTTAATAATCATTGTAGTCGTGGTAGATAAGGTGCATGAACTTCCCCGACCCACAGAATATGGGTCAAGAGTCAGTGTGCAGTGCATCTGGCAGGAGCCCCTGGTTCAGGATAAACCTGGTCCTGCTGCAGGGCTGGGGGGGGAGGTGGGGGGGGGGGGGGGTGCTGACATTTGTTTTTCATCACAGCTCCCTGGTGCTGCTGAGGGAAACCAGGTGTTGTGCTCAGCTGTACCACAAACCAGCCTTTAACTACAGGGCCGGAGGTGTCCTCTTTAAGATTTACGGGGAGCGATTAACAAGCAGACGAGCTGCTGGAGGTCAGCTGGAGGGCGCCGGGTGTCAACCTGGAGGGTGCCGGGTGTCAACCTGGAGGGTGCCGGGCGTCACCTGGAGGGGGGGGTGCCGGGCGTCACCTGGAGGGTGCCGGGCGTCACCTGGAGGGGGGGGTGCCGGGCGTCAACCTAGAGGGCGCCGGGTGTCAACCTGAAGGGCGTCACCTGGAGGGCACCGGGCGTCAACCTAAAGGGCGCCGGGTGTCAACCTGAAGGGCGCCGGGCGTCACTTGGAGGGTGCCGGGTGTCAACCTGAAGGGCATCACCTGGAGGGCGCCGGGCGTCAACCTGGAGGGCGCAGGGCGTCACCTGGAGGGCGCCGGGCGTCACCTGGAGGGTGCCGGGCGTCACCTGAAGGGCGCCGGGCGTCAACCTGAAGGGCGCCGGGCGTCACTTGGAGGGTGCCGGGTGTCAACCTGAAGGGCGTCACCTGGAGGGCGCCGGGCGTCAACCTGGAGGGCGCCGGCCGTCAACCTGGAGGGCGCCGGGCGTCACCTGAAGGGCGCCGGGCGTCAACCTGGAGGGTGCCGGGCGTCACCTGGAGGGTGCCGGGCATCACCTGGAGGGCGCCGGGCGTCACCTGGAGGGCGTCACCTGAAGGGCGTCACCTGAAGGGCGCCGGGCGTCAAACTGGAGGGCGCCGGGCGTCAACCTGCAGGGCACCGGGCGTCACCTGGAGGGCGCCGGGCGTCACCTGGAGGGTGCCGGGTGTCACCTGGAGGGCGTCACCTGAAGGGCGCCGGGCGTCAACCTGGAGGGCGCCGGGCATCACCTGGAGGGCGCCGGGCGTCACTTGAAGGGCGTCACCTGGAGGGCGCCGGGCATCACCTGAAGGGCGCCGGGTGTCACCTGTAGGGCGTCACCTGGAGGGTGCCGGGCGTCACCTGGAGGGTGCCGGGCGTCACCTGAAGGGCGCCGGGCGTCACCTGGAGGGCGCCGGGCGTCACCTGGAGGGCATCACCTGAAGGGCGCCGGGCGTCACCTGGAGGGCGCCGGGCGTCACCTGGAGGGCGTCACCTGGAGGGCGTCACCTGAAGGGCGCCGGGCGTCACCTGGAGGGCGCCGGGCGTCACCTGGAGGGCGTCACCTGAAGGGCGCCGGGCGTCACCTGGAGGGTGCCGGGCGTCACCTGGAGGGCGTCACCTGAAGGGCGCCGGGCGTCACCTGGAGGGCGCCGGGCGTCACCTGGAGGGCGTCACCTGAAGGGCGCCGGGCGTCACCTGGAGGGCGTCACCTGGAGGGCGCCGGGCGTCACCTGGAGGGCGTCACCTGAAGGGCGCCGGGCGTCAACCTGAAGGGCGTCACCTGGAGGGCGCCGGGTGTCACCTGGAGTCAACCTGGAGGGCGCCGGGCTCCTGAACCCTAGTTAGTTGCGATGCGACGCCGAGGCCTACTTTCTCTCGCCGGCTGTGGTTTCACTTCTCCAAAGGCAACTGAATTCAAGCAATCTGAGACGTTTCTGTGGTTGAGACTTCAGGCTCCACGTTAACGTTCGTCCCTTTTTGTTTTTGTGCACAGCGACAAGAAGTTTAATTTGGTTTCGTGTTGACTTATTTCTTTATGGACGACATTGCGTAACAAAACTAAATGTCAGATGTTGGGAACCAGAACCGATCAGAACCTGGTTGGACTCGAGGCTACGACACGAACGTCACAATGAAGGTGTTTAGTTGATATTCGACACCGTGTTATTAGCCGCATGGATTCATGTGATTCACCACACAAAAGCTTTCCAGTGTCTTTTGTTCTCGTGCGAAGCGACATTTAAAAAGACGGAGCCCAAGACCAGAGTGAATCTGGAAGGAGATGTTGGTTTCATGCTGCATTTTACACTCAAAATGTTGCCTCGTGCAGCTTCAGCACATCTTTAGACTTCTTTTAATTATTACTTCGGTTGACACATTTTTATTGAAACAATTTCTGTATTTTTCCATTGAGACGGAAGCAGCTGGCGAGATGTGAGCATATTTATCAAAATATGTAACGCCGGAGGCATGAAAACGCCCGGTGTGAAGCATTACACTTCCTCCTGAAGCTTTGTACTGAAGTCACACGCTCTGAAGCATCAGCTGACAACACGACATGTCACTGAATGATGAGAAACACGGAGAACGTGGGAACGGATCCTGCTTCACCTCGTGGGAGCTGGTTGTATTCTGTGATTCACTGCTGCTGAACACCGGAGCTCCTCCACTCGCTGTTCATCACACGCTGCCGAGACCAATGTTGACTGGTGACACTGAGATGCATGGGCGGGGGGAGGGGGGGGTATAAGTATCATGTAGATTTCATACAAGCCAGAACTCTCCTCTGGTTGTATAGAAGTCTATGCTTCATGTGTTAAAGCTGCATTCTCTCTCCTGACCACCAGGGGGCGACTCCTCTGGTTGTATAGAAGTCTATGCTTCATGTGTTAAAGCTGCATTCTCTCTCCTGACCACCAGGGGGCGACTCCTCTGGTTGTATAGAAGTTTATGCTGCATTCTCTCTCCTGACCACCAGGGGGGCGACTCCTCTGGTTGTATAGAAGTCTATGCTTCATGTGTTAAAGCTGCATTCTCTCTCCTGACCACCAGGGGGCGACACCTCTGGTTGTATAGAAGTCTATGCTTCATGTGTTAAAGCTGCATTCTCTCTCCTGACCACCAGGGGGCGACTCCTCGGGTTGTATAGAAGTCTATGCTTGATGTGTTAAAGCTGCATTCTCTCTCCTGACCACCAGGGGGCGACTCCTCTGGTTGTATAGAAGTCTATGCTTCATGTGTTAAAGCTGCATTCTCTCTCCTGACCACCAGGGGGCGACTCCTCTGGTTGTATAGAAGTCTATGCTTCATGTGTTAAAGCTGCATTCTCTCTACTGACCACCAGGGGGCGACTCCTCTGGTTGTATAGAAGTCTATGCTTCATGTGTTAAAGCTGCATTCTCTCTCCTGACCACCAGGGGGCGACTCCTCTGGTTGTATAGAAGTCTATGCTTCATGTGTTAAAGCTGCATTCTCTCTCCTGACCACCAGGGGGCGACTCCTCTGGTTGTATAGAAGTCTATGCTTCATGTGTTAAAGCTGCATTCTCTCTCCTGACCACCAGGGGGCGACTCCTCTGGTTGTATAGAAGTCTATGCTTCATGTGTTAAAGCTGCATTCTCTCTACTGACCACCAGGGGGCGACTCCTCTGGTTGTATAGAAGTCTATGCTTCATGTGTTAAAGCTGCATTCTCTCTCCTGACCACCAGGGGGCGACTCCTCTGGTTGTATAGAAGTCTATGCTTCATGTGTTAAAGCTGCATTCTCTCTCCTGACCACCAGGGGGCGACTTTTCTGGTTGTATAGAAGTCTATGCTTGGCTCCACCCTCTTCTCTATACAAAAGAGTGGAAAAGCTAAGATGGCGACAACCAAAACGTAAGATGACAATTGCCAAAAAGCAAGATGGCGATAATCAATAAACCCAGTGTGTGATGACCAAAACTCCAGATATTGACGTCTATAAAACAACATGTGGCCGGCCCACAAACCAACGAGTGCGTCGCCGTGACGACGTCTACTTCTTAATCTCTGGACCCAAACGCTCCGTTTTATAAGTTCAGCTGTTTATTCATTACGCAATCCCGCCAATCCAATGGAGACGGTTATGAATACCAGAAAACCAGTTTGTGATGGCAGCAGCTGTTAGTTTCCCCCTTAAGGTGATAATGTCCCAGGGTGTGTGTGTGTGTGTGTGTGTGTGTGTGTGTGTGACTAACTGCTGAAGCATGTAACGAGGCTGTGTTGAATGCGGCGGCCTCAAACCGACGCTGGTCTCAACCGGGCGTCAGACGTTTACCGTCTGTTTGACACATTTTAACGATCCCTGAAATAGTTTTAGTGACATCTTCAGGACCGACTTCCCAGTCTGGTCCAGTCCTCCATCCATTGACTCGGGTTGCAGGTCCTTAAACCCAGTCTGGTCCAGTCCTCCATCCATTGACTCGGGTTGCAGGTCCTTAAACCCAGTCTGGTCCAGTCCTCCATCCATTGACTCGGGTTGCAGGTCCTTAAACCCAGTCTGGTCCAGTCCTCCATCCATTGACTCGGGTTGCAGGTCCTTAAACCCAGTCTGGTCCAGTCCTCCATCCATTGACCCGGGTTGCAGGTCCTTAAACCCAGTCTGGTCCAGTCCTCCATCCATTGACTCGGGTTGCAGGTCCTGAAACCCAGTCTGGTCCAGTCCTCCATCCATTGACCCGGATTTCAGGTCCTGAAACCCAGTCTGGTCCAGTCCTCCATCCATTGACCCGGATTGCAGGTCCTGAAACCCAGTCTGGTCCAATCCTCCATCCATTGACTCGGGTTGCAGGTCCTGAAACCCAGTCTGGTCCAGTCCTCCATCCATTGACCCGGGTTGCAGGTCCTTAAACCCAGTCTGGTCCAGTCCTCCATCCATTGACCCGGGTTGCAGGTCCTTAAACCCAGTCTGGTCCAGTCCTCCATCCATTGACCCGGGTTGCAGGTCCTTAAACCCTGTCTTGGTCCAGTCCTCCATCCATTGACCCGGGTTGCAGGTCCTTAAACCCAGTCTGGTCCAGTCCTCCATCCATTGACCCGGATTGCAGGTCCTGAAACCCAGTCTGGTCCAGTCCTCCATCCATTGACCCGGATTGCAGGTCCTGAAACCCAGTCTGGTCCAATCCTCCATCCATTGACCCGGGTTGCAGGTCCTGAAACCCAGTCTGGTCCAGTCCTCCATCCATTGACCCGGGTTGCAGGTCCTGAAACCCAGTCTGGTCCAGTCCTCCATCCATTGACCCGGGTTGCAGGTCCTTAAACCCAGTCTGGTCCAGTCCTCCATCCATTGACCCGGGTTGCAGGTCCTTAAACCCAGTCTGGTCCAGTCCTCCATCCATTGACCCGGGTTGCAGGTCCTTAAACCCAGTCTGGTCCAGTCCTCCATCCATTGACCCGGGTTGCAGGTCCTTAAACCCAGTCTGGTCCAGTCCTCCATCCATTGACCCGGGTTGCAGGTTCTGAAACCCAGTCTGGTCCAATCCTCCATCCATTGACCCGGATTTCAGGTCCTGAAACCCAGTCTGGTCCAGTCCTCCATCCATTGACCCGGGTTGCAGGTCCTGAAACCCAGTCTGGTCCAGTCCTCCATCCATTGACCCGGGTTGCAGGTCCTTAAACCCAGTCTGGTCCAGTCCTCCATCCATTGACCCGGGTTGCAGGTCCTGAAACCCAGTCTGGTCCAGTCCTCCATCCATTGACCCGGATTGCAGGTCCTGAAACCCAGTCTGGTCCAATCCTCCATCCATTGACTCGGGTTGCAGGTCCTGAAACCCAGTCTGGTCCAGTCCTCCATCCATTGACCCGGGTTGCAGGTCCTTAAACCCAGTCTGGTCCAGTCCTCCATCCATTGACCCGGGTTGCAGGTCCTTAAACCCAGTCTGGTCCAGTCCTCCATCCATTGACCCGGGTTGCAGGTCCTTAAACCCTGTCTTGGTCCAGTCCTCCATCCATTGACCCGGGTTGCAGGTCCTTAAACCCAGTCTGGTCCAGTCCTCCATCCATTGACCCGGATTGCAGGTCCTGAAACCCAGTCTGGTCCAGTCCTCCATCCATTGACCCGGATTGCAGGTCCTGAAACCCAGTCTGGTCCAATCCTCCATCCATTGACCCGGGTTGCAGGTCCTGAAACCCAGTCTGGTCCAGTCCTCCATCCATTGACCCGGGTTGCAGGTCCTGAAACCCAGTCTGGTCCAGTCCTCCATCCATTGACCCGGGTTGCAGGTCCTTAAACCCAGTCTGGTCCAGTCCTCCATCCATTGACCCGGGTTGCAGGTCCTTAAACCCAGTCTGGTCCAGTCCTCCATCCATTGACCCGGGTTGCAGGTCCTTAAACCCAGTCTGGTCCAGTCCTCCATCCATTGACCCGGGTTGCAGGTCCTTAAACCCAGTCTGGTCCAGTCCTCCATCCATTGACCCGGGTTGCAGGTTCTGAAACCCAGTCTGGTCCAATCCTCCATCCATTGACCCGGATTTCAGGTCCTGAAACCCAGTCTGGTCCAGTCCTCCATCCATTGACCCGGGTTGCAGGTCCTGAAACCCAGTCTGGTCCAGTCCTCCATCCATTGACCCGGGTTGCAGGTCCTTAAACCCAGTCTGGTCCAGTCCTCCATCCATTGACCCGGGTTGCAGGTCCTGAAACCCAGTCTGGTCCAGTCCTCCATCCATTGACCCGGGTTGCAGGTCCTTAAACCCAGTCTGGTCCAGTCCTCCATCCATTGACCCGGGTTGCAGGTTCTGAAACCCAGTCTGGTCCAATCCTCCATCCATTGACCCGGATTTCAGGTCCTGAAACCCAGTCTGGTCCAGTCCTCCATCCATTGACCAGGGTTGCAGGTCCTGAAACCCAGTCTGGTCCAGTCCTCCATCCATTGACCCGGGTTGCAGGTCCTTAAACCCAGTCTGGTCCAGTCCTCCATCCATTGACCCGGATTGCAGGTCCTGAAACCCAGTCTGGTCCAATCCTCCATCCATTGACCCGGGTTGCAGGTCCTTATACCCAGTCTGGTCCAATCCTCCATCCATTGACCCGGGTTGCAGGTCCTGAAACCCAGTCTGGTCCAATCCTCCATCCATTGACCTGGGTTGCAGGTCCTTAAACCCAGTCTGGTCCAGTCCTCCATCCATTGACCCGGGTTGCAGGTCCTGAAACCCAGTCTGGTCCAATCCTCCATCCATTGACCCGGGTTGCAGGTCCTGAAACCCAGTCTGGTCCAGTCCTCCATCCATTGACCCGGGTTGCAGGTCCTTAAACCCAGTCTGGTCCAGTCCTCCATCCATTGACCCGGGTTGCAGGTCCTGAAACCCAGTCTGGTCCAGTCCTCCATCCATTGACCCGGGTTGCAGGTCCTTAAACCCAGTCTGGTCCAGTCCTCCATCCATTGACCCGGGTTGCAGGTCCTTAAACCCAGTCTGGTCCAGTCCTCCATCCATTGACCCGGGTTGCAGGTCCTTAAACCCAGTCTGGTCCAGTCCTCTAGTTGGCTGGAGTTGGACCCTCTGCTGGTTATACTGGAGGCTGGAGTTGGATCCTCTGCTGGTTATACTGGAGGCTGGAGTTGGACCCTCTGCTGGTTATACTGGAGGCTGGAGTTGGATCCTCTGCTGGTTATACTGGAGGCTGGAGTTGGACCCTCTGCTGGTTATACTGGAGGCTGGAGTTGGACCCTCTGCTGGTTATACTGGTTGAAAGCTTCTGCTCTCCTCGGTCCCTTAAAGAGGAAAACATCTTGTTGTTATCGGTTCTCTTTTGCTGTGGAAAGGTTTTCATTTCACAGATTAATAAGAGAGTTTTGACTTTTCATTTCTTTTACAGAGGAGCCGGTTCCCTTCAGGCCGACTCCATAAATCACCAGAAGAGTTTCTGCCAACGTTCAGAACCAGTTTACTGCCATTTCCTTCTCATTTGATCTGATCTCAAATACATAAACCAGTCATAGAGATATATGTTCAAATGTTATTATCATATACGCTCTTTTCTTTTTTATATATTGTTATATTAGATGCCATGTTAAAATACGAACATTCAAAGATGTATAAAGAAATAAAAAGACGATGTTAAAATCTTCCTTAGAGTCTTCGGGTCTGAGAAAAATATTAATATTTGTACTTCTTTTACAACGGCGATGGAGAGAATAAACACCGTCAACACCAAAAGAAATAAATAAAAAAACTTATCAAAGAGCCAACAACTAAGTTTTTAACCGTGTGCTTTTCCTTGTTGACGTTGAATCCTCTCGGGCAAAAATTAGTCATAATTATTATTATTACTACTTATCTGATTACAGATTGAAAGGGATTTCCGCACCTTGTGATGAGTAACTCTTTCTAAACGTGTCATTGCAGACACATTGACCTTCAACTGGCTCCATTTGCTCGCGTATTTAATCGACCTGCTTCTTTGTTTCACTGTGACCATCGCACAGCGGTCAGAATCTCACATGTGATGCTACGTGATGCTACGTGAGGCTACGTGACGCTACGTGAGGCTGCGTGATGCTAAGTGAGGCTGCGTGATGCTAAGTGAGGCTGTGTGATGCTAAGTGAGGCTGTGTGATGCTGCGGGAGGCTACGTGATGCTACGTGAGGCTGCGTGATGCTACGTGAGGCTGTGTGATGCTACATGAGGCTATGTGAGGCTACGTGATGCTGCGTGAGGCTATGTGATGCTATGTGAGGCTACGTGATGCTAAGTGATGCTAAGTGAGGCTGCGTGATGCTGCGGGAGGCTATGTGTTGCTACGTGATGCTACGTGAGGCTATGTGAATCTACGTGAGGCTACGTGATGCTATGTGAGGCTACGTGATGCTAAGTGATGCTGCGTGATTCTGCGGGAGGCTATGTGTTGCTACGTAAGGCTACGTGAGGCTGCGTGATGCTACGTGAGGCTGTGTGATGCTACTTGAGGCTATGTGAGGCTACGTGATGCTGCGTGAGGTTATGTGATGCTATGTGAGGCTACGTAAGGCTATGTGATGCTACGACGTGCATTCAAACTGCTTATAATCCACCAACGAGTCGGTGTTGGTTCGATGGTCAGAAGACGTCTGGACGTCCTGGTTGTGTCAGCGCTGTTTAAAGAGTTAATGTGTTTAAAGGGTTAATAATGGTTAATGTGTGTAAAGGGTGAATGTGTTTAAAGGGTGAATGCGTGTAAAGGGTGAATGTGTTTAAAGGGTGAATGCGTGTAAAGGGTGAATGCGTGTAAAGGGTTAATGTGTGTAAAGGGTTAATGTGTGTAAAGGGTTAATGTGTCTGCGTGTGAGAGGCAGCAATAAGTCCCTTAGAACTGAAGGAATGCTGGTTTAAGGCCTTCACATACGGGTTGTGACGATGAACGGCCCAGAAAATGAATATTTTCCATTGAAACTATTAATAAACTTCTGATTTGTGCAGAACAGCCATCTTATTGCTCTCAGTCTGAGATGAGTTTTATATTCTAAGCTGCGAGCTATTTGAGTTTCCTTCTGGTAAACAGTCAGGCGGTGTATTCGCCCAGAGCTTTTATTGTGAAAGGTAAGGATGGAAAGAGTGGATCAGGCTGCGCCAGTTGAGAGGACAAATAAAGTTTGTTATATCTTCACTTCATGTCACGTTCGTCCACATCAGCTTCCGACTCGGCCCGAGATAACTCTTAATTATCTATAATTGTTGTTTTTGAAGGCGACCGTCGTCTCCTTGTTCTAATTTTAGAAACGCGGAGCGAGTAAACGTTTGGTTTCATGTGAGGAGGAAGGCTAAAATATAAATGTTTGTAAAAACGTAATTAGAGAAGCCATGCCGTCACTGTGTGTGTGTGCGTGTGTGTGTGCGCGTGTGTGTGCGTGTGTGTGTGTGTGTGTGTGTGTGTGTGTGCGTGTGTGTGACTCATACCCTGCCTTTCATGGTCCGACCCTGAGGTGAAATAAATCACTTTGTTTGGAGGGGTTGCATGAACTTCGGCCCACTATGACGCAGCCTGGGCACAAACCCAAGACACACACACACACACACTTAAATTGAACTTTTTATTTTTTGAAGCTATGAACTAAATGATATAACTTTAATGTGATGAAACGCATCAATGCTGCCGTCAATGTGGACGTCTCTTACCAAACGGAATTTATTGTTTTAAATCAGCCGTAACCGTTCAGAGAGAGTTTGGGACTAATATAGCTAATTAAATACAATAGTTTATTGTTTTTACTTCTACAGTAAGCGCTGTGTAGCATTAAGTCACCGCACAGGACGTGACATCATAACATCAGTGCTCATTATCTGGCTAGTTAGCTGGCTAACGGTAAGCCTGCTAATTACACCATCCTACATTGGAAAATGAGCTACAATAGATGTCATGTGACCAGAAGTACAATAGATGTAATGTGACCAGAAGTACAATAGACGCATGTGACCAGAAGTACAATAGATGTAATGTGACCAGAAGTACAATAGACGCATGTGACCAGAAGTACAATAGATGTCATGTGACCAGATGGACAATAGATGTCATGTGACCAGAAGTACAATAGATGTCATGTGACCAGAAGTACAATGGATGTCATGTGACCAGAAGTACAATAGATGTCATGTGACCAGAAGTACAATAGATGTCATGTGACCAGAAGTACAACAAATGTCATGTGACCAGAAGTACAATAGATGTCATGTGACCAGGAGTACAATAGATGTCATGTGACCAGAAGTACAATAGATGTCATGTGACCAGAAGTACAATAGGTGTCATGTGACCAGAAGTACAATAGATGTCATGTGACCAGAAGTACAATAGGTGTCATGTGACCAGAAGTACAATAGATGTCATGTGACCAGAAGTACAATAGATGTCATGTGACCAGAAGTACAATAGATGTAATGTGACCAGAAGTACAATAGACGCATGTGACCAGAAGTACAATAGATGTAATGTGACCAGAAGTACAATAGACGCATGTGACCAGAAGTACAATAGATGTCATGTGACCAGATGGACAATAGATGTCATGTGACCAGAAGTACAATAGATGTCATGTGACCAGAAGTACAATGGATGTCATGTGACCAGAAGTACAATAGATGTCATGTGACCAGAAGTACAATAGATGTCATGTGACCAGAAGTACAACAAATGTCATGTGACCAGAAGTACAATAGATGTCATGTGACCAGGAGTACAATAGATGTCATGTGACCAGAAGTACAATAGGTGTCATGTGACCAGAAGTACAATAGATGTCATGTGACCAGAAGTACAATAGGTGTCATGTGACCAGAAGTACAATAGATGTCATGTGACCAGAAGTACAATAGATGTCATGTGACCAGAAGTACAATAGATGTAATGTGACCAGAAGTACAATAGACGCATGTGACCAGAAGTACAATAGATGTAATGTGACCAGAAGTACAATAGACGCATGTGACCAGAAGTACAATAGATGTCATGTGACCAGATGGACAATAGATGTCATGTGACCAGAAGTACAATAGATGTCATGTGACCAGAAGTACAATGGATGTCATGTGACCAGAAGTACAATAGATGTCATGTGACCAGAAGTACAATAGATGTCATGTGACCAGAAGTACAACAAATGTCATGTGACCAGAAGTACAATAGATGTCATGTGACCAGGAGTACAATAGATGTCATGTGACCAGAAGTACAATAGATGTCATGTGACCAGAAGTACAATAGATGTCATGTGACCAGAAGTACAATAGATGTCATGTGACCAGAAGTACAATAGGTGTCATGTGACCAGAAGTACAATAGATGGCATGTGACCAGAAGTACAATAGGTGTCATGTGACCAGAAGTACAATAGATGGCATGTGACCAGAAGTACAATAGGTGTCATGTGACCAGAAGTACAACAGATGTCATGTGACCAGAAGTACAATAGATGTCATGTGACCAGAAGTACAATAGGTGTCATGTGACCAGAAGTACAATAGGTGTCATGTGACCAGAAGTACAATAGATGTCATGTGACCAGAAGTACAATAGGTGTCATGTGACCAGAAGTACAATAGGTGTCATGTGACCAGAAGTACAATAGATGTCATGTGACCAGAAGTACAATAGATGTCATGTGACCAGAAGTACAATAGGTGTCATGTGACCAGAAGTACAATAGATGTCATGTGACCAGAAGTACAATAGATGTCATGTGACCAGAATTACAATAGATGTCATGTGACCAGGAGTACAATAATAAATAAATGGCAGAATATTCAGCATGTTAATCATTAGCTTGCAACACTTTCAGCCAGCTGCTGCTGGATTTATGAACCCTTCTGAAGGGCACCGTGTTCACAGCAGTTAATAATGTTTTTGTCAAATCCAAAATCCAAAAAAATACATTCTGACAAACGGTGACATGTCCTCACATTTTAAATGGTTGGGAGACTAATACTCATGGAGACACGATGGCAACATGTTATTAAAGCTTTTGAGTCATTGCTAGTAAAGTCATATATATATATATATATATTTATATATTTATATATATTATTGCTTCACCGTGTTTTACTGTGGACGTCTCGGTCCGATGATTTGATTGGTGGTTTATTCTGATGGTTCTCTGGCAGGGTCATTTGTGTGTCTAATAATGGGTAATTGTTATCATGTGGCGCTTAGTGTGTCTGTGAAGGTGACATGACCCCCCCCCTCCCCACACACACACACACACGCACACACACACACACGCACACACACACACCCCGATGTGTTCTGGAATGAAGGAAACCTGCTCACTGTCCACGGCTCAGACAAAACCTCACAAATGAAAGCGATGTGGAGACAAGTTGTACGAGATCAAAGCGTGTGTGTGTGTGTGTGTGTGTGTGTGTGTGTGCGTGTGTGCGTGTGCGTGTGCGTGTGTGTGTGTGCGTGTGTGTGTGTGTGTGGGGGGGGGGGGGGGGCTATAGGAACATATTGAGCAGATGTTTGCGTATGAATCCAACATTACCCAGAGACGGGTTGGGTTCAAGGCTCGCCTGCAAACACCGTGCAAAGCAGCTCTCGACCCACTGAGGGGTTCGTCTGAGTGATCGTGAAGTTGCTCTTCAAAAAGAAAACGAAGTCTCTCACTCCTCTCACTCCTCTCACTCCTCGGCGTCGTTGTTGCTGGCGCTCGAGGACGTAAAACGATACAATATCCCGTGAATCCAAAAAGGAGCTGCTTTTGTAATAGTTTTTAATCTTTTCTTTCCTCACTGACGCCGTGACTCATGAGCGCTCTGCGTGTCTCCTGCAGGTGACGCCCGGCAGCAAGGCGGCCCGAGGCGACCTGCGTCCGGGCGACGCCATCCTGGCCATCAACGGCGGCAGCACGGAGCTCATGACCCACATGGAGGCCCAGAACCGGATCAAGACCTGCACCCAGCAGCTGGTGCTCCACGTCAGCAGGTACGGGGGCTCGAACCCTTTCACGAGGATCCAGTGTGCTGCGCTCCTACCCCCCCTGATCGCTCGCGCGTCAGGAAGTAGAACCGTCGTCACGGCGACGACCCTCAGCTGCTCTTAGGAGTTCTACTCAGTGAGCTCACGTGGTTCCTGTGTCTGCGCGGTCGAGTGGGTCGGCGACCTTTTAGAAAGCGACTTTACGTTGTCACGCGTTCAGTTCACGGGCTGGAAAACGATCTCCGGCCGCTCCGCGTGGCTTTTGGACCCCGAGGGCGGATGACTCGGCCTTTAGCCACATGTTTCTGTCAACATGGCCAAGTGGAAATCATCCATCTGAAGAGTTAATGACAGAGAGGGAGAATGAAGGGGGGAACCAAGGAAAAACTGAAAAGTCAGTTGCTTCCCACATCTCTATTAGACGGCTGCTCGGGGGTTGCCAGAGCTGGAAAGTGCCGCGAATCTGGCAACCTCGCTGTGCGGTTCCTTCAGCTGCCTCTTCTCAGTGTGAAGTCGCCGTGGAAACAAGAACCACGTCGAGTAACCGGAGAAGATTCGCACGCTTCAGATGGAGAAACGCTCTCCTCTGTTCTTCCAGTGAAGCTTTCTTCGTCCTCCCAGCATGCACTGCGTGGCGTTGTTATAAGAAACGGACTAAATGTAGCGTGAAGAAGACGTGGAGCGTAAACGCCATAAAGCGACCTCCACAGTGAGGAGGAGGGGTTGTAAGTAACTATGAACTCGTGTTCATAGTTACTTACACGACTTCATCAAAACTTTAGGAAGAGACCAGGATTGAATTCTGTCGACCTCCTTCTGTTCAACCCTCGGACATGTTGATGGTGCTTATATAATATAATACTATATTAACTCACCTGGTGGATATAATAAAGCAGCACTTTGCAGCTGATGAAGTCAAACTGAATTATTTTGGACCAGTATTACCACCTCCTGTGATTCAGAAATGATCCCCCACGATCATTTCATATATATTATTATATAGGACTATCATATGTTTACACAGTGTGTGAATACCTAATAAGAGCAGAACAAAGGAATGAAGGACGGGTCTGAGATCAAAGACGACCTCTTTCAAGCAATTATTACACAAAAATAGAAGTTGTTGGTGCTTTAATCTGGAAAAACAACAACAACTATTGTTGATCAAACGACCACAAATAACGGGATGAGGGTCCATGAGGAGCCATGCACCTCCGAGAGCCCCGGAGGGTAACATGACGAAGATAAGACGAGCAGTCGGAGGGGAGGAACTATAACTTAAAAGATGGATATGATGGTTTAGGGTTATTTATATAGAGAGAGAGGAGCGGTGAGAAGTGCACACGGGCTTCTTTAACGGCCGACCTTTAGCTGGAAATCCAGTTAAACTCCAAGTTGAATTTCACCCCTGGGATCGAGGGCGTGAGTCACAGCGAGTTGGTTCTTAAATAATCTTTGAATGTTTCTGCTCGGCATTGTGGAAAAAGAGAGAATCTTCCAAGTCAAATATGAATCAAGGCCAGTTGTGAGTAAATTCTCATGGTTTCCAATTATTTGCAACCCGTAGCGCAAATAAAGTGTTAAAGTGTGGACATTAAAGCATTAAAGCGTGGACATTAAAGTGTTAAAGCGTGGACATTAAAGTGTTAAAGCATGGACATTAAAGTGTTAAAGCGTGGACATTAAAGTGTTAAAGCGTGGACATTAAAGCGTTAAAGCGTGGACATTAAAGTGTTAAAGCGTGGACATTAAAGTGTTAAAGCGTGGACATCAAAGTGTTAAAGCGTGGACATTAAAGCGTTAAAGCGTGGACATCAAAGTGTTAAAGCGTGGACATTAAAGTGTTAAAGCGTGGACATTAAAGCGTTAAAGCGTGGACATTAAAGTGTTAAAGCGTGGACATTAAAGCGTTAAAGCGTGGACATTAAAGTGTTAAAGGGTGGACATTAAAGCGTTAAAGCGTGGACATTAAAGTGTTAAAGGGTGGACATTAAAGCGTTAAAGCGTGGACATTAAAGTGTTAAAGCGTGGACATTAAAGTGTTAAAGCGTGGACATTAAAGTGTTAAAGCGTGGACATTAAAGTGTTAACGCGTGGACATTAAAGTGTTAACGCGTGGACATTAAAGTGTTAAAGGGTGGACATTAAAGTGTTAACGCGTGGACATTAAAGTGTTAAAGCGTGGACATTAAAGTGTTAAAGCGTGGACATTAAAGTGTTAACGCGTGGACATTAAAGTGTTAACGCGTGGACATTAAAGTGTTAAAGCGTGGACATTAAAGCGTTAAAGCGTGGACATCAAAGTGTTAAAGCGTGGACATTAAAGCGTGGACATTAAAGTGTTAAAGGGTGGACAATAAAGTGTTAAAGCGTGGACATTAAAGTGTTAAAGCGTGGACATTAAAGTGTTAAAGCGTGGACATCAAAGTGTTAAAGCGTGGACATTAAAGCGTGGACATTAAAGTGTTAAAGGGTGGACATTAAAGTGTTAAAGCGTGGACATTAAAGTGTTAAAGCGTGGACATCAAAGTGTTAAAGCGTGGACATTAAAGTGTTAAAGCGTGGACATTAAAGTGTTAAAGCGTGGACATCAAAGTGTTAAAGCGTGGACATTAAAGTGTTAAAGGGTGGACATTAAAGCGTGGACATTAAAGTGTTAAAGGGTGGACAATAAAGCGTGGACATTAAAGTGTTAAAGGGTGGACATTAAAGTGTTAAAGGGTGGACATTAAAGTGTTAAAGCGTGGACATCAAAGTGTTAAAGCGTGGACATTAAAGCGTTAAAGCGTGGACATCAAAGTGTTAAAGGGTGGACATTAAAGCGTGGACATTAAAGTGTTAAAGGGTGGACATTAAAGTGTTAAAGGGTGGACATTAAAGCGTTAAAGCGTGGACATCAAAGTGTTAAAGCGTGGACATTAAAGCGTGGACATTAAAGTGTTAAAGGGTGGACATTAAAGTGTTAAAGCGTGGACATCAAAGTGTTAAAGCGTGGACATTAAAGCGTTAAAGCGTGGACATCAAAGTGTTAAAGGGTGGACATTAAAGCGTGGACATCAAAGTGTTAAAGGGTGGACATTAAAGCGTGGACATTAAAGTGTTAAAGGGTGGACATTAAAGTGTTAAAGCGTGGACATTAAAGCGTTAAAGCGTGGACATTAAAGCGTTGAAGCGTGGACATTAAAGCGTGGACATTAAAGTGTTAAATGGTGGACATTAAAGTGTTAAAGCGTGGACATCAAAGTGTTAACGCGTGGACATTAAAGTGTTAAAGCGTGGACATTAAAGCGTTAAAGCGTGGACATCAAAGTGTTTAAGCGTGGACATTAAAGTGTTAAAGGGTGGACATTAAAGCGTGGACATCAAAGTGTTAAAGGGTGGACATTAAAGTGTTAAAGGGTGGACATTAAAGTGTTAAAGCGTGGACATTAAAGTGTTAAAGCGTGGACATCAAAGTGTTAAAGCGTGGACATTAAAGCGTTAAAGCGTGGACATCAAAGTGTTAAAGCGTGGACATTAAAGCGTGGACATTAAAGTGTTAAAGCGTGGACATTAAAGTGTTAAAACGTGGACATTAAAGTGTTAAAGGGTGGACATTAAAGTGTTAAAGCGTGGACATTAAAGTGTTAAAGGGTGGACATTAAAGTGTTAAAGCGTGGACATTAAAGCGTGGACATTAAAGTGTTAAAGGGTGGACATTAAAGTGTTAAAGCGTGGACATTAAAGGGTGGACATTAAAGTGTTAAAGCGTGGACATCAAAGTGTTAAAGCGTGGACATTAAAGCGTTAAAGCGTGGACATTAAAGTGTTAAAGCGTGGACATCAAAGTGTTAAAGGGTGGGCATTAAAGCGTGGACATTAAAGTGTTAAAGGGTGGACATTAAAGTGTTAAAGCGTGGACATTAAAGCGTTAAAGCGTGGACATTAAAGCGTTAAAGCGTGGACATCTAAGTGTTAAAGCGTGGACATTAAAGTGTGGACATTAAAGTGTTAACGCGTGGACATTAAAGTGTTAAAGCGTGGACATTAAAGTGTTAAAGGGTGGACATTAAAGTGTTAAAGGGTGGACATTAAAGGGTGGACATCAAAGTGTTAAAGCGTGGACATTAAAGTGTTAAAGCGTGGACATTAAAGCGTTAAAGCGTGGACATTAAAGTGTTAAAGCGTGGACATTAAAGTGTTAATGCGTGGACATCAAAGTGTTAAAGCGTTAAAGCGTGGACATTAAAGTGTTAAAGAAAATGTAAACAACATGGCTGCGTTCTCATTGGCTTAAAATGATCGCGGTCAGCTCACCTCATCCAGACCGACTCCTCCATCGTGGGCTCCGATGATTATTTCATTGCAGCCACAGAAGAACTCACACTGAATTACTAAAATATGCAATATTTCAGAGGTCTCCGGGTTTTGGCCGTCAGTGAAATAAAATACTCCAAAGTGTCGCTGAGGGAGAAACGTGTAATTTTGTGCTTCTGCCGATGGACAAAATATACGAGTCTACACGTCTGCTGTGAACCAAATTACAGAACACTGGATTCCTCTCAGGCCGAAGGCTCGCATAACACAAGAATGTCTCTTTGCAACTTCTCCGCATATATTACTTTTTATTACACCCATTTAAAAAAATAAAAAATATTCCTATCAGGGAGCATTTAAGAGCACCGGAGGGGTTTGTGCCACGGGAAGCTTGTGAAAGCAGAGTAAGAAATAAAGGCGCTTTCCTCAAAGAATTCAAGGAACATTCTACATTAAAATGAAGTCTATGCTTCATGTGTTAAAGCTGCATTCTCTCTACTGACCACCAGGGGGCGACTCCTCTGGTTGTATAGAAGTCTATGCTTCATGTGTTAAAGCTGCATTCTCTCTACTGACCACCAGGGGGCGACTCCTCTGGTTGTATAGAAGTCTATGCTTCATGTGTTAAAGCTGCATTCTCTCTACTGACCACCAGGGGGCGACTCCTCTGGTTGTATAGAAGTCTATGCTTCATGTGTTAAAGCTGCATTCTCTCTACTGACCACCAGGGGGCGACTCCTCTGGTTGTATAGAAGTCTATGCTTCATGTGTTAAAGCTGCATCCTCTCTCCTGACCACCAGGGGGCGACTCCTCTGGTTGTATAGAAGTCTATGCGTCATGTGTTAAAGCTGCATCCTCTCTCCTGACCACCAGGGGGCGACTCCTCTGGTTGTATAGAAGTCTATGCTTCATGTGTTAAAGCTGCATCCTCTCTCTTGACCACCAGGGGGCGACTCCTCTGGTTGTATAGAAGTCTATGTTTTATGTGTTAAAGCTGAATTCTCTCTCCTGACCAACAGGGCGCGACTCCTCTGGTTTTAAAGAAGTCTATGCTTCATGTGTTAAAGCTGCATCCTCTCTCCTGACCACCAGGGGGCGACTCCTCTGGTTTTAAAGAAGTCTATGCTTCATGTGTTAAAGCTGCATCCTCTCTCTTGACCACCAGGGGGCGACTCCTCTGGTTGTATAGAAGTCTATGCTTCATGTGTTAAAGCTGCATCCTCTCTCCTGACCACCAGGGGGCGACTCCTCTGGTTGTATAGAAGTCTATGCTTCATGTGTTAAAGCTGCATCCTCTCTCCTGACCACCAGGGGGCGACTCCTCTGGTTGAACCACCTTGGTCTCGTGACGAGGTGGAAACCTCTGAGACTCTGAGGGGCCAACGGCAAATGAAATTCACAACGTTTTCAGTGGTCATGAATTTGCGAGTAAAAGGAAAAGACTGAAATAGAAACGTTGCTCTGAGGTCACGGCTTCACCGCAGCGGTTCGTTTTCCACCATCAGGCCTCCCGGCTGTCAGCTCCTCTGTGAGCTGAAACACTCTCGCCGGTTTCTGTCGGTGATCTAATGGAGCTGCATCGCCGAGGTGGAAAGATGGCTGCCACTCCCGTGGAAGTTCTCGCTTGGCTTTTTACATCCTCAGACCTCAACGGTCTTTCAATATGCGGACCAGCTGTGGAGGAAACCTCCTCCTCCTTTTTCATCCATCATTCCTTTGACCTCTTCGCCGTCCCTGACCTCCATGGACCACACTTCTCCCTCTCCGAAACCCAATTCCCACTCCACTCATTCACTTGTTCTTCTCTGCACATCTCCTCTTCTTCCAACCTGCAGTTTCCCCCTTTTCTTTTCTGCCAGAGCTCGTTGGAGAACGCCGTGCGGTCGCAGAGGCCCCCGGTCGGCGGTTTGGAGGCGTTTCCACCGTCAGGCCGGTCGGAAAGAGTTAAATGTGCTGAGTCATGAGTCGTGACTCGTGTTTCTCTGACTGCCCGATGGTTTAAAGTTGAACAGGTCACCCAAAAGGGCCCCAAATGTACATTGAGTCTTGGTTTATAAGTAGTAACATGTCGGTCTGTAGACTGATGTTTCCAAGCCTCGTGTTTGGTGATTTGGCCGTCGCCATCTTCGTCGCTGGCTTTTTATTTTTTAAACCAATGGACCATAATTGACTAAATGAGTCAAATCAAAGCCCAACACCAGCAGAGGCTTCAGCAGGACTCTGAGAAAAGACCCATCGTCAGCGCTCTGGAGGATTGACTCAAGGACCTGGATTATGAACCAGGCTGCACGGGACCAAATGAACGGGGACTCCAGCTGGGACCAAGATATAAAAGAAACCTCCAAAGACCGCCCCCCCACACCACCACCACCGCAACCCTCTCCTCCTTCATCCCTCCATTGCATCATTCCTCTCCCGTTCTCCCAAGGTCTCCTTTGGTGGCGGTCCTAAGCCCCACATCAATCGGGAGACCTCGAACCTCCTCTTCGGAGCTATTCCTATTTAATCTGTAGATATGCCACAAGATTATTGTGTCGGTTTTCCTGAACCTAACCACTTATTTTACAATCTTTTCCTTAACCTAACCACTTATTTACAATCTTTTCCTTAACCTAACCACTTATTTACAATCTTTTCCTTAACCATATTACGTATTTCACAATCTTTTCCTTAACCTAACCACTTATTTTACAATCTTTTCCTTAACCTAACCACTTATTTACAATATTTTCCTTAACCTAACCACTTATTTACAATCTTATCCTTAACCTAACCACTTATTTACAATCTTATCCTTAACCTAACCACTTATTTACAATCTTTTCCTTAACCTAACCACTTATTTACAATCTTATTCTTAACCTAACCACTTATTTACAATCTTTTCCTTAACCTAACCACTTATTTACAATCTTATTCTTAACCTAACCACTTATTTACAATCTTTTCCTTAACCTAACCACTTATTTACAATCTTTTCCTCAACCTAACGATGTATTTCACGATCTTTTCCTCAACCTAACGACGTATTTCACGATCTTTTCCTCAACCTAACGATGTATTTCACGATCTTCTCCTCAACCTAACGACGTATTTCACGATCTTCTCCTCAACCTAACGACGTATTTCACGATCTTCTCCTCAACCTAACGACGTATTTCACGATCTTCTCCTCAACCTAACGACGTATTTCACGATCTTCTCCTCAACCTAACGACGTATTTCACGATCTTTTCCTCAACCTAACGACGTATTTCACGATCTTTTCCTCAACCCGATGAAGTCCTTTTGTTGCCTAAGCCTAACTAAGTTGTCTCCTGTATAGAAACGACTGTAACGAGGGGAAACGGACTTGTGTTGCTGGATTTTTTTAGGGAACCCTTAAATAATGAGGAGTACCTTTTTGTTATATCTCATAAATCTTCTTTATAATAAATCGCATCCCTTTGCTTCCTGAGGAGTCGGCAATAAGAAATCTTCTTCCGTTACAAAATAAGAGGTGCTGCTCCAGTGGTGAATGTCGAGGGGCTGAAACTGGTTTCTAATGGGTTTGACGGAGCAAAGCAAGACTCAGTGAACCCTGAAGTGATCTGCCACATCTTAATTTGAGGGTATTTTTATTTATTTTCTCAGCTGTCCGTCTCGTGCTCCTCCTCGAACACGATGATGCCGAGCGGCCAAAGAAAACTCGGCCTGCCGCTCCGAAAAACCAGAGCTCCCCAGTCAGGAAATTGAACCAGGCAGGGGGGGGGGGGGGGGGGGGGGGGTATAAGGGAAAATATGACCAGAGGAAAGAAGAGGAAAGCTTTGTGATGACTGGAGACTTTCTTCTTTCTTTCCATTTGTCTTTATTCAATCGTGACATTGATGCGTGCAGTTAAGACCAGAAGGGGAGCTGGAGGGTGAAAACCCAAAGACGAGCCCCCCCCCCCCCCCCCCCCCCCCCCCCCCCCCCCCAACTCCCCCGGGTCCTATGTATCATTGTGAATCTGTATTTAGAAAGAGATCAGATCTGGTCTCTCACAGCACTCCTGGCAAAGCATGGAGGAGGGAGATAAAGCCACTCAGTCTGCAAATGGATGATCTGGTTCCTCACAAGGTATTTCCAGGCCGGGGGGGGGAGGGGGGGGTCTGGATTTAACTGTGGATCGGGCAGGAAACAGACGACCAATGAGAGAAGGAAGAGCTCGAGGAACAACGCCTCCGGGGGCAATAAGAGGTTCACGTCCGCATGATCGTGAGGCTGAAATGTCATTTCTAATTGGGCCTCTTCAGACTGGCTTTCAACGGGCTGTTTGTTTGTGTCGTCACCATGGAAACCACAGAATTGAAAACAAGAAGGCCTTCTGGTGGAGGGGGGGGGGGGGGGGTCGTCCCACACCGTCCACCAGACGCTCGCCGCCTCATAAGAGCGTCTTTGATAGCAACACCTCCGCTCCTCAGCTCGACGCCGGATGACGTCGCCCGTCTGGACGAGGACTCGCTGCCGGGTCGACGGATCCGCCATTCATAGTCTGTGTGGTAGAAGAGAGGGCAGCGAACACACACACACACACACACACACACACACACACACACCGTGTCCTTTAGTTACCCCGCGTGATGTCCCTTCCTGCATGTTGGATGCTTTCCCACTGAACCGCCAACGCCATGGCGACCAACACCTCCCGACCCGAGGAACCAAAGAATTCCCCCTTCGGATCTTTTTTTTTTTGTTTGTGTGTGTTTGATACAACAAGCAAACTGCCGCCACTTCAACGCATAACTCAAAAATAAAAGAGGAACACGAGCGAAGCCATTGGAGATGAATCAGAATGTTTTTATCAGCCTGAGAAATGAGCTGCACGCCATTAAGTTCCCTAAATAGTTTAATTCTCTGGAAATGCTGCTGCACGCACAGTAGTGCTGTGAATTATGTATTTCGTCATCGCAGCCAGTCAGTAAATCAGTCTTTTGTTTAAAGGAAATGCAACTGGAGTCCATTACAAGAGGGGGAGAAGGCTCCGATAGCACTAATTCTGTTATCACGACTTCTGATGAATCTTTGGCTCACAATGAAATGGGCTTCTTCTCTTTCTCAAAGAGTTATGATGTGATGAAGACTTAATCTTCGTACCAGTGAGGGGAGGCCAGAGCGCGGCTCCATCCCATTCCTGACGTGGAGACCTGCCAAATGTACCAAACCGGTTATGACCTCGTGATTTGTGTTGGTACTGGGATGTACAGGCGTGCCTTTCCCAGTGGGACTTGATGCGACGGACCCAGAAATTATAATTCCACCATTTTGCTGCTAAATTGATCTTCGACAGCTCCAGAAGCCACCGACTGCATTTGTTCCTGTTTGTGTCCAATCTTTAACTCGCTTTCTGGTCAAATTCTTACATTTATTCCCAATTATTTGTGTCTTTAACTAAGCTAAATACCTGCTTATAGATACATCAACACGAGTGACTCGTCCCAACTCGACCCTCGCTGAGCTGAAGTGGAATAACAGACTCTATTCCCTCGTTGTTGTCTTTCAGGTCGGGATCAGGAGACCGAGTGTGGTCGCCGACGGTGAGCGAAGACGGCCAGACGAGCCCGTACATGGAGCCCGACTCCCAGGTGAGCGCCGGGGTCCTCTGGGTTCACCCCGACAGGAAGCCGGGCTTTCCTTCCCTTTCACACTAACAACGTTCGCTCTGTTGTGTGCGGGTTTGCATTCAACTGCTACTTTATCACCACGTCGCGCGTTGAACTTTGACCCTCTCGCTCATTCATCTGCTCCATTAAAAATAACCAGAACGGCGTGCTGCAAAATGTGACCAGATGTAGTCACACACAGAACGCAGTAATGGGCTGGCAAGCTGGATTTGACATTCTATGTATTAATCTTTTTCTGGCACGCTAAAGTATCTGGTAAGTCTAGCTAAATGGTCCCGGCTTGTCTCACAATCATATTTAAATATAAATAAACCCCCAGTTTAACCGGCGCAATGTGAAGGGAACTTTTAATGCCGATCATTATCGGATTATTGTCATGAAGAAATGTGCAGAATGGAGATCGCCACCAACGCTTTCTAGTCGCCGTTATATTCGCTGATCCGTGAATCTTGTGATCCCATCAGCTGCTGCAGGAACTTCTATTTGAACCTCTAATCTGATTCATGTCGGGTGTCCTGCAGCTCCACAGGAGAGGTCGGCTCGGGGGTCATACGGAGGAGTTCAGTTCTCTGGGTGTGAGACCGTCTCTCTGTTTACATCATAAACAGGATCCATGGAAACACTTGATCCCTAAATTGCATGTACGCTATCATTCACACGGCCATAAATGAGATAATGCCTGCGCCTGTTCCCTGGAAAGGTTTTGAAAGAGTATCTCGATTGTTCTCTTCGAGGCGCCATGAACTCCAGCAGATGATCTTCTGCAAGCTTTTCCAGCGCTGGCGAGCCGACAAGTTTCTGCTGTGATTATTGAGGCCGTGTGACTGAAAAGAGACAGACAATGAGCGCACTGTGGCTCGGACGTGTGCGGGTCCGTCCGTCCAGCGTTGCATTGTGGGAGTTGTGTCTCTCCGGCCCCTCGCTGTGGAAGGGCCTCCTTGTCTAAAGGGCGTAGCAGACGCACAAAGAGCCCAAAGGAAACCCATCGGAGGGCGTTGGTGACGCCTCGGGGGAAAGAGGAAGAGACTTCTTGTTTGTGGTCGGAGGATCACGTTCTGGCAGCTTCCCAGGAGACTTTTATTCTGAAATTACCAATCAGTGAACAATGTGTAGAGCTGTATCTGATACCGATATCGGTCTGACACGGTCTCAAACAGCTGGATCTGGTATCGTGACAAAAAGACCTTGTTTTTTTTGTCAATTAATGCAAATCAGGACATTAGTATTGATGCATTAAGTTACATATCTGACACTGTTTATAAGAAGTAGTCAACTTGACGTCACCCATTGGTTTATGGAGTGATGTTTTCAGGCATTTTGCCATCACCGTCAACGTCTTGGTTAAGACACACTTCTATGGTTTCAAGTTCTGAGACTAACACCGTGGTAGCAACCTGTCAATCACCTTGTAGCCCCGCCCTAAAGTATCCCCTGCTTTATGGTCTGTTTGACTCTAAATGACCATAATTTACTAAATGAACATCACGCTGTATTGAAGAAGACTTGAAACTAGAGATTGAGACCAAAAACTAATGTTTACAATGTTTACTGAGGGAATACATCAAGAGAAGTAGAGTCATTTATATAGACTTCTATACAACCAGAGGAGTCGCCCCCTGGTGGTCAGGAGAGAGAATGCAGCTTTAACACATGAAGCATAGACTTCTATACAACCAGAGGAGTCACCCCCTGGTGGTCAGGAGAAAGAATGCAGCTTTAACACATGAAGCATAGACTTCTATACAACCAGAGGAGTCACCCCCTGGTGGTCAGGAGAGAGAATGCAGCTTTAACACATGAAGCATAGACTTCTATACAACCAGAGGAGTCGCCCCCTGGTGGTCAGGAGAGAGAATGCAGCTTTACCACATGAAGCATAGACTTCTATACAACCAGAGGAGTCGCCCCCTGGTGGTCAGTAGAGAGAATGCAGCTTTAACACATGAAGCATAGACTTCTATACAACCAGAGGAGTCACCCCCTGGTGGTCAGGAGAGAGAATGCAGCTTTAACACATGAAGCATAGACTTCTATACAATCAGAGGAGTCGCCGCCTGGTGGTCAGTAGAGAGAATGCAGCTTTAACACATGAAGCATAGACTTCTATACAACCAGAGGAGTCGCCCCCTGGTGGTCAGTAGAGAGAATGCAGCTTTAACACATGAAGCATAGACTTCTATACAACCAGAGGAGTCGCCCCCTGGTGGTCAGTAGAGAGAATGCAGCTTTAACACATGAAGCATAGACTTCTATACAACCAGAGGAGTCGCCCCCTGGTGGTCAGGAGAGAGAATGCAGCTTTAACACATGAAGCATAGACTTCTATACAACCAGAGGAGTCGCCCCCTGGTGGTCAGTAGAGAGAATGCAGCTTTAACACATGAAGCATGGACTTCTATACAACCAGAGGAGTCGCCCCCTGGTGGTCAGGAGAGAGAATGCAGCTTTAACATGAAGCATAGACTTCTATACAACCAAAGAGAGAATGCAGGTTTCAGGCACTTCAACATTGCCTCCTGGTATCATTACTATTTGGTTTTCGTCGTATTAGTATCAGGACCGATAAAGTCGGACATGTTCACAGGGCTTGTTTCTCATCGGCTGTACTGCCAGTGAAATTGTATAACGGGACATTGCAAACAAAGATTGGGTGTACAGTTCAACCAACGTTCCACTTATTCAAGATAAACATTATTAAAACAATAGTTTCATGCCACCAGCAGCACAAGACTGTGCACACAAAGAGTCGATGCGCACTGCCAATCCCCCCTTTGACTTCCTCCCTCGCTGAAGCATGGGAAACGTTCCCCGGCGTCTCTTCTGATGAGGCGAACCCAGACGGCCCAGTCGTCACGCTCAGGTGGATTCTGAGGGTTCCTTCTCTATTCTGACGCACAACAACGCCGATCGTCCCTCAATGGAAACGCCATCCGCAACCGGTTTGGATGAATCCACAACTTACCGAGGCTGAGACGCAGAGAAATGGACGGCCTTGGTGTTTTTACTCTGCAGAATGTATTTTAATATGTTGTAGTCCAATGACGTCTATGTTGGAACGCGGCAGACAGGAAGTGACACGTGGAAGCCACGAGCCGTTTCCTTTCACCTTGGAAACACGGGAGATTCTCATAAAAGTCTATGAGGAAATGCTCTATTGTTGGTTATGAGTGGGTGTTTGTGTTTTTCCAAAGTGTTTTGGCTTTCCTCGGGCCACTGGATGTCACACAGCGCCCCCTGGAATGGAAATGATGAACGTTCTCCTTCAGGCCCACGTTATAGAATAAGGACTTATGGTATATTTTAAAGAACATTCGGTTCTCGCCGTGAAGCTATATCTCCTTTGTGTTTTACTTCCTGCCTCTTGAGTGTCTGCCCCGCCCCCTCATTAGCTTCACCTGTCTGTCTTCGGCCCCCATTACTCCCCATTTAAACCGGTTCAAGTGGCCCATCGATTACAGGTAATCTCCACAGCATCAAAGGTGTGTCAATCAATCCTTTTTGTCAATAATTCAAAATCAAAATGGCAGGAGGGTCATTATTAGAGGATGTGATGTAGAGGCGGACTTTACTCTCTTTTAGTCTTAATTTGCTGCGTCGTCGTTTTTATTATTTTTTATTTTTTATGCCGCTGAAACAAAATCTCGCCTCGTTTTATTTTCCAGTGAGAAAAAAGAGAGCGAGTTGCAACTGGTCTTCATGTTGTACATCACTCCTCCTTTTGGAAGAGCTCTAATGGAGGAAAGAGACACCGCCGGTGACTGACAGCTCGGGTTCTAGGTGGGAGGGGCCTATCGGTGCCAAACGGTCTTTTTCTAGAGAGAGAGAGAGAGAGAGAGAGAGAGAGAGAGATCTGGATCACGGGGCTTCCAGGAGCCGGCGGCCGAGGGCCAGCGTCTCCACGGCAACGTTAATGGGAGCTGACGGACGGCTCGATTCCTTCACTGCTCGGTATTTAATTTGAGTAATGTAAAAGAAAAAAAAGAGATTTTGTGAATGGGCTTTTTTTTCATTATGGGCTGTTAACGGCATTTTGTTTTTTTTCCTTCAGAAACAAAACAAAAAACACCAAATAGTTGTAAACATAATCAGTCAAAGCTGCACGTTTGTGCTGACTGGTGAATCGTGCGGACAGTTTTTTTTTTCGTGCAAAGCCCGGATCAACATGTACACCATAAAGACAATCGGGGGCCATTAAAGGGTTTAGAGGCTTCTCATTGGTTGCCAAAATGTGTTTACTGGTTCCACCGCCAGAGACCAGTTCAGCATCGCTGGGAAGTCTCCACGCTCATCGGATCACAGACCTCTCACCCCACTCAGCGACTTTGTGTTCACTAAGCAGACGCTAATCCACAGAAATGTCCAGAGCGGTCTTTGGGTTTTACTAATGGAGTAGGAACCCCCCCTGGTCCCCCCAGCTGTCAACATGGGGGGGGGGGG
>NC_046979.1:1509110-1539110 GCF_009769545.1 Cyclopterus lumpus | reverse complement strand
ATGCAAATGAGGCATTATAATATTCCATTTGAGTGGAGCAGCTCCGGGTCTCTGCTCTCCGTTCCTCAAGCCCAAAGGAATGCGCTGGAGATTTGTGGTGAAATGAAAGCGTTGGGAGAGCCAGGTAAAGGTCTCCAGGACGTCCACCAGACTAGCGTGACTGTCCCTTTAAGGCCGAACACGCATATGAAAAGGTGGAATCAATCTTTTTAACGACAGTCGGCTCACAGCTGATTTGTGTAATAAGAGGGGAAAGCAAGCCACCTTTTACTTTGTAGAGCGTCATGAATGTTACCAAACTGGCATTTTACAAGACCAGGACCAGATGTGCCCCCTTATAAAGCTCAGAGGACAAGGGGGGGGGGGGGTCAGAAGGAGTGTGGGGGTGAAAAGTGGTAAACATGTCAACAATAAGGAGAACCACTCAAGTTTAACTTTTTCGATCGAGTTGTGAAACACAAGATGGCTCGGTTCACTTTTTAATAACTTTAAACTGCATGCAGGAGGAGGAGGAGGTGGTGGAGGAGGTGGTGGAGGAAGAGGAGGAGGAAGAGGACCGGTGCCACGTCTTCAGTTGACCTTCAGGGTGGATAGAAGGAGGGGAACGTTCTCAGTTATGAGGGAACTCCCTCTGGAGGAGGCACCTGGTGCAGAATGCATCTGAGGTCCACATCGCGTAGAGAAAGGGGTCTGGAACCTTCGATTAGGGTCTCATGAGGTCCACCTGTGAGAGGGGTCTGGAACCTTCGATTAGGGTCTCATGAGGTCCACCTGTGAGAGGGGTCTGGAACCTTCGATTAGGGTCTCATGAGGTCCACCTGTGAGAGGGGTCTGGAACCTTCGATTAGGGTCTCATGAGGTCCACCTGTGAGAGGGGTCTGGAACCTTCGATTAGGGTCTCATGAGGTCCACCTGTGAGAGGGGTCTGGAACCTTCGATTAGGGTCTCATGAGGTCCACCTGTGAGAGGGGTCTGGAACCTTCGATTAGGGTCTCATGAGGTCCACCTGTGAGAGGGGTCTGGAACCTTCGACTAGGGTCTCATGAGGTCCACCTGTGAGAGGGTCTGGTTCACTCCGAGAGGTGCTGCTGACGTCCTGATCATGAGGAGGAGGAGGAGGATCATGAAGAGGAGGAGGATCATGAGGATCATGAGGTTCATGAGGAGGAGGTTTCAAACTTCTCCAAAGTCACCTGTCTTAACTGCAGGAGGCAATGAGTGAGTGTGTGTGTGTGTGTGTGTGTGTGTGTGTGTGTGTGTGTGTGTGTGTGTGTGTGTGTGTGTGTGTGTGTGTGTGTGTGTGTGTGTGTGTGTGTGTGTGTGTGTGTGTGTGTGTGTGTGTGTGGTCCAGGCGAGGACATGATGACATGCAGCAGACCCATCTGTTGAAATGATGGGTTCTGTCTGGAGAAGCTGTGAACCTCCTGCGGCTAAGACACATACACAGAGTCTCACACACACACACACACAGAGTCTCGCACACACAGTCACACACACAGAGTCTCACACACACACAGTCTCACACACAGTCACAGTCACACACACTCATTCCAGTGGCTTAAGCGTTGCTTAGCTGTGTTTCTGAAGTTCTGATAATGTGCAGCCCTGTGAAGTCTTTCCTGAGGCGGTGACGTCACCGCACGACGTGCAATAAAACGTTATCTGCGAGGTTCAGTCTCCGAGGCGGTGAACTGAAAGGCCTGATAGCGGTAAACACCGGGAGGCTCGGTGAGGTCACCGAGGAGCTAACGCATGAACCGAGGCTGACCACCAGGGGGCGACTCCTCTGGTTGTATAGAAGTCTATGCTTCATGTGTTAAAGCTGCATTCTCTCCTGACCACCAGGGGGCGACTCCTCTGGTTGTGTAGAAGTCCATGCTTCATGTGTTAAAGCTGCATTCTCTCTACTGACCACCAGGGGGCGACTCCTCTGGTTGTATAGAAGTCTATGCTTCATGTGTTAAAGCTGCATTCTCTCTACTGACCACCAGGGGGCGACTCCTCTGGTTGTATAGAAGTCAATGCTTCATGTGTTAAAGCTGCATTCTCTCTCCTGACCACCAGGGGGCGACTCCTCTGGTTGTGTAGAAGTCCATGCTTCATGTGTTAAAGCTGCATTCTCTCTCCTGACCACCAGGGGGCGACTCCTCTGGTTGTATAGAAGTCTATGCTTCATGTGTTAAAGCTGCATTCTCTCTACTGACCACCAGGGGGCGACTCCTCTGGTTGTATAGAAGTCAATGCTTCATGTGTTAAAGCTGCATTCTCTCTCCTGACCACCAGGGGGCGACTCCTCTGGTTGTATAGAAGTCTATGCTTCATGTGTTAAAGCTGCATTCTCTCTACTGACCACCATGGGGCGACTCCTCTGGTTGTATAGAAGTCTATGCTTCATGTGTTAAAGCTGCATTCTCTCTCCTGACCACCAGGGGGCGACTCCTCTGGTTGTATAGAAGTCTATATAAATGACTCTACTTCTCTTGATGTATTCCCTCAGTAAACATTGTAAACATTAGTTTTTGGTCTCAATCTCTAGTTTCAAGTCTTCTTCAATACAGCGTGATGTTCATTTAGTAAATTATGGTCATTTAGAGTCAAACAGACCATAAAGCAGGGGATGCGTTAGGGGCGGAGCCATCTCAAAATGTCTTATTTAGCATTCAGTTGTACTTAGCTCCACCCTCTCCTGTCGCTCCTGGTTGCAAAAGGCGAGATGGTGTCGGCCACGTGGTCACCGGCACCTCGTCCGCTCCTCGTCTCCAGCCCACTTGGTGGCGTCAGGTGTCTGAGCATCTGTCCTGCATCAATCCAGCAGATTCTTCCAGAACTCCTCCAGCCGAACATCTGCGTGTCAAGAATGTAGAAAGTCTGCTCCGGCCCGTCGAGAAGATCATAATTCAAATGTTCCGCGGTATCTCGGCTCTTTTTCAGCTTCTATAAACTCTTCGCTCCGTTGAGGAAGCAGCTGGGAGAAGAAACATTTACACCACACGAGTTAATTTGTTTTGACAGAAACATCTGCAGGAGATCTAACGCGAGCTCCTTCTTAACAAGCCGCGCCGTCAAAGTGGAAAAAGCTTTTTGTCTCCTCATTTAGGAGCGAGCCCTTTGAAGATGAAGTTCTACCACCAGGCTTGTTTTCCCTGAGCCGTCACATCGTGGCTTATTCTGTTACACGTCTCCTACGCTGGTTTCCATGTTTGATGGTTTTACAGATTATTAAGTGAGGATACCTTGTGATCATTTCTTCTTCTTCTTCTTCTTCTTCTCTCTTTGTAGAATTTCCGTCCCATCACCAGCGGGTATGGCGGTTCCAGTCGCAAACCTTCGTACACCTCTGAACCCCAGTCCCCCCAGTACCCCCAGTCCCCCCAGTACCCCCAGGCTCCCCAGTCCCCCCAGTACCCCAAGGCTCCCCAGTACCCCCAGGCTCCCCAGTCCCCCCAGTACCCCCAGGCTCCTCAGTCCCCCCAGTACCCCAAGGCTCCCCAGTACCCCCAGGCTCCTCAGTCCCCCCAGTACCCCAAGGCTCCCCAGTACCCCCAGGCTCCCCAGTCCCCCCAGTACCCCCAGGCTCCCCAGTACCCCCAGGCTCCCCAGTCCACTCACCTGAACAACGGCCACCCCAGACCCAACAACGGCCACAGCTACGGCAACGGGCACGCTCAGTTCAACAACCCGGCCGGGCTTTATCACAGCGACAGCAATGGAGACGGATCTCTGCCGAGCAAGATGGGCGGCCTCAGGCTCAGCGCCACCCACAGGTGAGGGGATCACATGGCAACCGAATGGGTGTGGAGTCGCTCCACAGTGTAATGTTTTTACCAGGTGGTACGCGGAAGTGTCTTACGCGTGCACTCTCTCTACCTGACCAGCAGGGGGCCACTCTTCCGATGAATTTGTAGATTAGAATGTGTGAAGTCTGTCGAGCCGGCAACAGAAAATCGAGAAATGTGTGCGTTTACAAGACGACAAAGGCAAAAGAAGCCAAATCAGCCACAAAGTGGTCTTCACTTTATTACTAAAATAGATAACAGGAAACTCAAGTTAATAAAGAACAGAAAAGCCAAAACAAACGTTCTAATAACGACCTTTTAAATAGTCTTAGATTTCCACGGGTTCTGGACCCGTCATGTCATTCTCGTTAATTAGATTGATGTCCTTGTCTCCCTCAGCCCGGAGCCGCCCACCCAGTCCCCCGGGGGTCGGAATGGATTCGACTCGCAGTCCGACGTCTACAAAATGCTGCAGGACTACGAGGAGCCGGTCTCGGCACCCAAGCAGTCCGGCTCCTTCAAATACCTGCAGGGCATCCTGGAGGCTGAGGATGGAGGTAGGCACATGTGTGGAGGCGGGTTTAAAGGGCCGAGAGGCGCTGCTTCCTGCTCCTGATTGGCTCAAGTGGTGCACGGTGTGTGACAGGTGATACAAATGGCTGATCTGGGGTCAGCAGACTATGAAGGACTAACCCTGTAGAGCAGATTAAAGGAAAGCCTCAAAACACTCGACTCGTTGTTCTTTACGCTGGCGGAAGTTCAGCTCAGAGATAAAATAAATAATTCCTCTGAGATTCCAGTCTCTGTTTTCCACCGCTCGGTTTTACTGGCATAGTTTTCCTTTTATAGGGAGAGAGAGACGGAGAGAGGGAGGGAGGGAGGGAGAGAGAGAGGGAGGGATGGAGGGAGGGAGGGAGGAAGAGAGAGAGAGAGAGAGAGGGAGGGAGGGAGGAAGAGAGAGAGAGAGAGACGGAGAGAGAGAGAGAGAGGGAGGGAGGGAGGGAGCAACAGAAAGATGAAATCCTGTAAACACTGAACATGAACATGGAGGAATCTTTGGTTTTAACAAAGTGGTGAACCGGTTCGTTCCCGTCTGACCGCTCGGCGTTCAGCTTCTGAGGGTCATGTGACCCTCTTCAAGAACAGCTGTGAGCCGTATGGATGACCTTCGATGGCTTAAGGTCAACCTCCTTCCAAAGATTGTTGTTCCAGGATAATTTACTGTCGTTGCGCAACACTTCAACAAAGTGCATTCCTGGAGTGTATTTATTTTGCATGTATTTATTTTTCATGTACTTATTTTTCATGTATTTATTTTTCATATATTTATTATTCATATATTTATTTTTCATGTATTTATTTTTCATGTATTTATTTTTCATGTATTTATTTTTCATGTATTTATTATTCATGTATTTATTTTTCATATATTTATTTTTCATGTATTTATTTTTCATATATTTATTTTTCATGTATTTATTTTTCATGTATTTATTTTTCATATATTTATTTTTCATGTGTTTATTCTTCATGTATTTATTTTTGCATCGGGAGGAATCTAAACTCCTCTGGGGAGACGACACGGCCGACGTTAAACATCGACATCAGCCCCCCGGGCTCGGGCCTCGGCCCAGCTGGGTTAGCTTAGCATCCGGATGCTAAGCTAACCCAGCTTTGAAACACGGTGATAAAACCTCTGGTTTTAACTTGTTTTCATCAACCTGTCCAATCAACAGCAGACACTGCTGATAGGTCAAGGAGGTCTAAAGGGGCGGGCGGCTTGAGGTTGATTGGCGGGTCGATGAAACACCTCCCTTTAACTCCCAGTAGTCCCCCCCCCCCCCCCCCCCCCCCCCCCCGCGGAGGCCATGTTGACTTTCAGGGGCTTTTAAAGAGTGTCAGTTTACCCAGAATTCCTCAGCCATGATTGGAAAGCGATGTGGTTGCTGGCGTGAAGCCTTTGAAGCAACATTACCTGAGAGTTGTTTTGACCAGAACATGGTTTTACTTATTTACAAGCTAACGATTAGACCTTTTATCATTTCCACCTTCATAATGAGATGAATGTGAGGCGTCGGTCCAAAAGATGGAAAAGAAAATAAACAAAATTCCAGTGACCTTTTAGGGGAAACACTCCTCCATTTCCTCCAGGGTTATTTAAAAGAAAAATAAATAAACTGATCAGAGAACGTTAACATTATTATTTATATTTATTATTATCCTCATTAATCTCATTATTTATTATTATTATTATTAATTATTATCATTATTATTATTATTATTACTATTATCATTATTATTATTTATTACTATCATTATTATTATTATTGTTATTATTATTATCATTATTGATTTAGTGACATACTCCCATCTCACAACTGGAGGATTTAAACCGTGTTTTGATGAAATGCATTCGGCCTCATTTAGTTCACAGTTTATAAAACGTGATGCGTCTTCATTATTGTGTCCACGAGGGTTCTGGAGTTATGAAGGTGAAGGTAAACATCTCATCAGTCACGCACTGACTTCAAACGCACTCTTCAAACAAAGCAGAGCTTTTCAATTATGGATGTGGGGTTTCAGGGGAGGGGGGGGGGCAGGGTTCAAAGCCCCAGGAGGGGTTCTAGTCCAGTGGGAGTAAACATGTGGGCGGGGCTTGACTCTTTGACTGCCTGTCACTGCGCCAGGGCCCAAAAGGAGGTTTGTTTGTATGATTCATTTCAATTCAGTTTATTTTCTATAGTCCAGAGTCACAAATCACAAACTCCCCTCAGAGGGCTTTACAATCTGTACACATACGACCTCCCTGACCTTTGACCTCACATCGGATCAGGAACAACTGAAGAACCCTTCTGTAGAGCAACAGAGGAGGATCCCTCTCCCCGGATGGACAGAAGCAATAGATGTCATGTGACCAGAATGATAACAAAAGCAAAATATGTACCTCACTCCAATAACAAGTCTTATTATTCAGATGTCCTTCTTTCATATTAGAAGTTTCCACCAACACTTTTCTTGTTCCTCCCCCGGGGATTCAAAGTGTTTTCCTCTCCTTGTGTTCAGGTGCCGTGTCAGAGTGTTTTAGGATTGTGTGATCGGTTGTGTTAGTGTGTGTGTGTGTGTGTGTGTGTGTCTGTCCACACACACACACACACAAGCAGACGTTGGGGGCCCAGTTCTGAATGCATGCTCAAGGACCTCTTGTGGTTTGGGTAACTCACACTTCCTCAAAGGACCTTTTATTGCTTTGTTTTCGACTGCCTGCTGACTCCTCCCCCACCACTCTTAACCGCGCCCCCCACCACCTGAGTGCAAAGACCATCACATTTTTTCCATGACCCTGTCTGGCCTTTCCCTTTTATTACCTGGATCGGGTGGCCTTAGATGAACATTTACATGTGATTTATGGTTCCTGTCTTTATTCTGTGCTTGTTGTTTTTTCTCTTCTAGGCGTGTCCCCGACAGACAGGATGAGAAACTTAAAGTCTCCAGTCAGGTCTCCAATCCCCAAACTGGGGAGCCCCATTCCCAGTGCCATGTCTGTGCTCCAGAAGCTGCCCCAGTGCACCCGCTGCTGCAACGGCATCGTGTGAGTAAAGGGCGTCAGACACCTCAATGCATCCTAATGGTTACTTTATACAAACTGACAACGCATAACACCTAATGGTTTCCTAATTATGGTTCCTGTGGTGCACAATTACCGACTGTTGAAGATGCAGTAAAAGTGAACTGTGAGTTTTACCACTGAGGTCATAAAGTTTAAAAGTTTAACTTTGAGGTGAGCGAGTGCAGCTCCGCCTGCAGCAACAGGCCTTTCACTCCGGAAACACATTCCCATTAATCACTTAATGATTAAACCAAGCCGCCTCCCTCCACACCCTTTCCCACACACACACACACACACACTTGTATGCCAAAGCACCGGTAATCCCCCCTCTATGAAAGCAGCTGCAGGTGAGCAGTGATGTCATCGGCTTACTTGTTGACAGCAGTGCATTGTGGGCTTTCACGGCTCCTTAAAGTGCAGAACTCTCTGGATGGCTGAATGCTCCCCAGTCCAGAAAGGGAAATCTTATTGGGAACAGTGGGAGCGCCACCAGTGTTGATATGTACCCTTCAGCTATGATAAATGAGCACATATATTAAAATACGTGCAGGGTTATACAGTCGCCATAAAGTATGATCTTTTGAGATGAGCAAAGCTATTGGAAAGTTAAATAAACAGTGAGTCACAATCAGTCCTCCCTGACTTCCTTTTAAAGTTCTTCATGTTGTCCCGATGGCTCCTCCCCAAACCGCTTCCTGTTGTCCTTATAAGGTCGAGTGTGAAACAGCAGGTGGTGATTGTGGGCTTCTTCCTTCCTGGAGCTCCAGTTCACACTTTCATGCACAAACATTAGAAATAATAATAATATTGTTACCAATAAGGCCACTCAAAAGTCCAGGTCCAACCAGGTCCAACCAGGTCCATTCAGGTCCCTTCAGTTCCATCCAGCTCCATTCAGGTCCCTTCAGGTCCCTTCAGGTCCATCCAGGTCCCTTCAGTTCCATCCAGGTCCCTTCAGTTCCATCCAGCTCCATTCAGGTCCATCCAGGTCCCTTCAGGTCCATCCAGGTCCATTCAGGTCCATTCAGGTCCCTTCAGGTCCCTTCAGGTCCATCCAGGTCCCTTCAGTTCCATCCAGCTCCATTCAGGTCCATCCAGGTCCCTTCAGGTCCATCCAGGTCCATTGAGGTCCATTCAGGTCCGTTCAGGTCCATCCAGGTCCATTCAGGTCCATCCAGGTCCCTTCAGTTCCATCCAGGTCCATTCAGGTCCATTCAGGTCCGTTCAGGTCCATTCAGTTCCATCCAGGTCCCTTCAGTTCCATCCAGCTCCATTCAGGTCCATCCAGGTCCCTTCAGGTCCATCCAGGTCCATTCAGGTCCATTCAGGTCCGTTCAGGTCCATCCAGGTCCCTTCAGTTCCATCCAGGTCCCTTCAGTTCCATCCAGCTCCATTCAGGTCCATCCAGGTCCCTTCAGGTCCATCCAGGTCCATTCAGGTCCATTCAGGTCCCTTCAGGTCCCTTCAGGTCCATCCAGGTCCCTTCAGTTCCATCCAGCTCCATTCAGGTCCATCCAGGTCCCTTCAGGTCCATCCAGGTCCATTCAGGTCCATTCAGGTCCGTTCAGGTCCATCCAGGTCCATTCAGGTCCATCCAGGTCCCTTCAGTTCCATCCAGGTCCATTCAGGTCCATTCAGGTCCGTTCAGGTCCATTCAGTTCCATCCAGGTCCCTTCAGTTCCATCCAGCTCCATTCAGGTCCATCCAGGTCCCTTCAGGTCCATCCAGGTCCATTCAGGTCCAACCAGGTCCCTTCAGTTCCATCCAGGTCCCTTCAGGTCCATCCAGGTCCATCCAGGTCCCTTCAGTTCCATCCAGGTCCATTCAGGTCCGTTGAGTTGCGTCTCTCGCTGGCCAAAAGATGATCTTTCACACATAAATCAAAATGTTTTTTAAGCTCTTAAAGCTTCCAGCGTTGGGCTGTGATTGGCCAATCAGGCTTCAATCTCCCCGCTGTGATGCATTCAGGAAACACGAGTGCACCAAGCCGCTCTTCTTTAGCACCAAACTGCGCCGAAGCCGAATCGTTCCTCGAATGCATTCCTGATTGTCTCTCGTCGTCGGGTGGTTGAGTAACGCTCCTCCGTCTCCCTCCAGCGGCACCATCGTGAAGGCCCGGGACAAGCTCTACCACCCCGAGTGCTTCATGTGCGACGACTGCGGCGACAACCTCAAGCAGAGAGGCTACTTCTTCATCGAGGAAAGCCTGTACTGCGAGACCCACGCCATGGCCCGGGTCCAGCCCCCCGAGGGCTACGACGTCGTGGCCGTTTACCCCAACTCCAAGGTGGAGCTGGTCTGAGTCGACCGTGACGTCACTGGGGAGGAACGCCGACCTCAGATCAGTCCTATGAAATGTGTGTGTTGGGTGATCCGGTATCAGCGTTGTTCCACCGACCGGCTTGATGAATGCCATGTGTATTAATGCATGTTGCAATATGTTGACAGAATAACGCTGGCATCTGATGCACATTATTACCAGAATATTATTCATAATTCAAAACGGGGAATGTGGATTCTAACAACCAGCACAAGTTTTCTTGGGGGGTCAAAGGGAAATGAGGTCGTCAACAACTTAATCACGTTTGTCAATTTAAAAGATAATTCTGTCGCAGTTAAATTTGGTTTTGTGTGAAGTAGCTCAGTGAACTACAGCTAACTACAACACCGCTAACTACAACACAGCTCAGTGAACTACAACACAGCTAACTACAACACAGCTCAGTGAACTACAACACAGCTCAGTGAACTACAACACAGCTAACTACAACACAGCTCAGTGAACTACAACACAGCTAACTACAACACCGCTAACTACAACACAGCTCAGTGAACTACAACACAGCTAACTACAACACAGCTCAGTGAACTACAACACAGCTAACTACAACACCGCTAACTACAACACAGCTCAGCTAACTACAACACCGCTAACTACAACACAGCTCAGCTAACTACAACACCGCTAACTACAACACAGCTCAATGAACTACAACACAGCTCAGTGAACTACAACACAGCTAACTACAACACCGCTAACTACAACACAGCTCAATGAACTACAACACAGCTAACTACAACACAGCTCAGTGAACTACAACACAGCTAACTACAACACCGCTAACTACAACACAGCTCAGTGAACTACAACACCGCTAACTACAACACCGCTAACTACAACACAGCTCAGTGAACTACAGCTAACTACAACACCGCTAACTACAACACAGCTCAGTGAACTACAACACAGCTAACTACAACACAGCTCAGTGAACTACAACACAGCTAACTACAACACAGCTAACTACAACACAGCTCAGCTAACTACAACACCGCTAACTACAACACAGCTCAGCTAACTACAACACCGCTAACTACAACACAGCTCAGTGAACTACAACACAGCTAACTACAACACAGCTCAGTGAACTACAACACAGCTAACTACAACACCGCTAACTACAACACAGCTCAGTGAACTACAACACCGCTAACTACAACACAGCTCAGTGAACTACAACACAGCTAACTACAACATAGCTAACTACAACACAGCTCAGTGAACTACAGCTAACTACAACACCTCTAACTACAACACAGCTCAGTGAACTACAACACCGCTAACTACAACACAGCTCAGTGAACTACAACACAGCTAACTACAACATAGCTAACTACAACACAGCTCAGTGAACTACAACACAGCTAACTACAACATAGCTAACTACAACACAGCATAGTGAACTACATCACAGCTAACTACAACACCGCTAACTACAACACAGCTCAGTGAACTACAACACAGCTCAGTGAACAACAACACAGCTAACTACAACACCGCTAACTACAACACAGCTAACTACAACACCGCTAACTACAACACAGTTCAGTGAACTATAACACCGCTAACTACAACACAGCTAACTACAACACCGCTAACTACAACACAGCTAACTACAATACAGCTACACAAATAACTACACTATAGTGTGTGTGTGTGTGTGATATGGATTATCATCAGAGAATTCTGAGTTGATTGGTGTGTTTCTTTCTGCCTTTCAGACTAATTTTGCATTATTATTTTTGCATTATTATTTTGCATTGCCTTTGCAGTTTTGATAACATCCGTGCCACGTCGGTGAGGTGTAATAACAGTTAAAGGTTTAAAGGTTCTTCTGTGATTTTAAAATATGTTACGGTTGCACATCATAATCGAGTCGCAGATGAACTTTTGCATTTTGTAGAAATTTTGTAGACTTTTGGAGAAACGCCCCTCTTTTTGACGGGCACCTTCTCTGCTTATTTCTCAGCAATAATTGATGACAAGCAGATCTCTAACGAGCATAATCCCGGTATTCTTTTGGTGAACGGGTCAGCGAGCTCTAACTGTAATAAACGCCTCTGCATGCAGCTGACCAACCACCGCCTTCTGAAATGTAAATATACAACATCCATTCATAAACAACTTTAATGATGAAGTAACTTCAACGTCCACCAATAAGCTCCTCCTCCTCTCACAACAATTTAAACAAATGGTCATGTGCATCATGTGGCAGTAATATTCATTGTTTAGTTGCTGGACCCACAATATATTTATATATACTGTGTGTGTGTATATATATATATATATATAAAGACAGAAGTTGGGTACTTCTTATAATGAACTCAGGTTTCAGCTCACAGCCAAGTCCATAAAGCGAATGAATTATACTTCTTAGTCGTTATGACAACGTGTGGCCATCAGTCTTATTGTAGTAGTGAAGTAAACTGGGTGGAGTTCTTAATTTTAGAAAATGTTTCTAACAACACTTTTGTAGTGCTGATGTCCATAATCTTTTTTTTATATATATATATATATCAACAGTGATGTGTAGCTGCTGGTATGCCATCTATACTAGTCATCTTGTAAATTATGTGAAAATTATATTGCTACCACGTTTCTTTGGTGTTGTACATATTAGTTTTGAATGCTTCTGCAGATGTTTTTTCACTCTCCAGGATTTCCTTTGACACTCTTCTTTTTGTTTAACTTATTGTTTCTACCAACACGTGTTTCTTTTGTTCTGAGGCTTCTTTTTCGCTTGTTGTATTTTCTAAAAATCTAAATAAAATGGTGTTTTAATCAAGTGCATTAATTACCGTGACGTGATCTCTCACATTCTTCACTGGTCTTTAAAATCAAGAGCTGACGCAAGGAATTCAGTATTGTATTTGTTTGTTTTTTTACCCATAATGCCACATTGTCGGAGCACCAGGCTGCAATATGTTTGTCTTGCAACTTAAATCCTCAGACGTCCACTTCACTTTAAAATTGTCTCGTGTTCGTTTTCTTCTTTTTAGATCAACTTTATATCCCACGAGATAGTCTGGTTTTTAACTTTTAGATCATAAACAACAGTAAAATAAAAGGAAGTGTGAGGCAATAGACACCCAGTCTGCCTCTGACCATTAAACTACGGCGAGTGTTTACATGAAACCAGGAGCGAGCTTTAATTCAGTATAGTTAATCCCTGGTTTTAAAAGTCTTCTTCTTGATTACAGAGTTAAATGACATAGATTTGAGTCTATTTTAGTCCTCATTTCGTGGATGTGCAGACGGCACATAGACATGAAATAGGAGTGGAAGGTTCTCCGTGGTTATTTGGTGAGTGCAAATGAAAACGGTGGATTCGTTATTGACGACAAACTTCTGGGATGTAAATCAGAGACGAATAGATGCTAGTTAGCCAGTTAGCCAGTTAGCGTGTCTGAGGCGGAGGGACCGCCAGACCGCTGATGTTCGGCTTTTTTTCTGCAACCAGTGTAGCATGAAAACATGGTGGAATGAGTGAGCGAGCTAGCTGCCCGCTAATTAGCGAGCTAGCTGCCCGCTAATTAGCAAGCTTTTTCTGATTTTGCCGTGCTTTAAATCGACGGCGGTTACAGAAACGGTCGCATAAAGTTAGCAATGTGCGTTCCCACGTTGTGCGGCTGAAGCATTAAGTTATATATTATACTTGCGTTACTACAACGTTACCGCGTCTTGACGTACAAGACCGCTTTAATGGCCGATATATATATATATATATATAATTCTAAATCTACGGCACCGGCCCAACGAAGCCATCGTAAAAAGCTAAGGACAAAACTGTAAAAGTTTAATTAAGTGAATGTTCACACACAGAGAACCGAAGAGTTCAGAATCTTTAAGGTTTTTTTGCTCCTACGTCTTGATTGAAGGTATTTCCTGCATTGTCGGAGGTTAATTTGAGCCTTCATTTAGTCCTGTAGGCACTAATCTTTAATAAATACCCAAACTATTTATTACAAGCCGTATCAGAAGAAAGCCAATTTGAGCTTATGCGGTTTAAACAGGCACTTTAACCAAGAATTTGGCCTAATGCATTCTGGGAAACGGGCCAGCGGTGCTTAAATACCCTCGTACTCTGTAGCGGCGCTTTACGGCGCGGCGCGGATCGAGGGAATCCTCTTCATCAAAAGCAGGAGGCGAGAGGCCACTCAGACCCCATTAAAGGACTTTGCACCGTCAGTAATAATACGCTAATGGTGTGTGCGTGTGTGTGTGTGTGTGTGTGCGTGTGTGTGTGTGTGTGTGCGTGTGTGTGTGTGTGTGTGTGCATTCCTTCTTAACAGTCTGCAAAGTGAATCTGGGGTGAAAGAGCTTCCCATATTCGCACAGTGAGTGAAATGTAAGCACATCTGTGGCGTTGAGGGATGCACGAAGAGAGAGAAACTCAAACTCTACGCACGGAAAGAATTCCGCTTCTTTCGCGTCTATAAACATTTGTTCCACTTTAAAAATAAATGCTTCAAACCCGCTCGGGAGACGTGGACTCCGGTTTCATGACGTGGTCCTCGAAGTCAGACTCGAGTCAACTTTGAGGACTCGAGTTGACAATCCAAAAAGTTGTGGTTTGAAAAGTACAGATGGAGACGCCAACGGCATTAAGAGGGAATCAAAGGTTAAAGTTTAGCTTCAGGCTACTTGATCATGACCCCAGTGACCCTCGCGGGGTCAAACTCTTCTCATTGGCCCGTGGGAGGAAGACAACAACTATCAGTCTTATTTCCGTGGTGTTTGTTCTGCAGACGTTTCCTTCAGAGGGAAATATGAGGGTCATAAGAAGGCAGCATCCTCGGCTCTCGTGATTGGTTCTGAGCACTCGATGCCAAATCGTTTGCCCACTTTGTAATGTGGATGGAATGCGGCTGCTTTTGCTCCACCGGGAACCGGCGAGACGGCGTTACCGGGTCCGACGCGGGCAGATTGCAAAGCGTGGACAAATTATGAAATGTTCCTTTCAATCAACAATTGGCAGAGCTTTTATGGTCTCAAGGAGGTTGTGTTAGTCTTTATTTATGGATGCACATGTGTGTGTATTCTCGTATTTCCTCCATGAAGGACAACATCTACACACGGATGAGAAGGTGCGTCATTGTGTAGAAACAGAACCCTCACGGTCTGTTTGAGAGGATTTATGTCTCTTGATCCTTCGGAAGTTGTGTTTGGCCTCGTGGAAGGAGGAAGCTTTGAGTTGAGCTTTGCTTTGATTCTCATTAAACAGGGAATCAAAAAAGAGACAGCCGGTGGTCTGGAGACACCCACAGGATGACCTCACAGCTGCTGCGCTGTCAAAAGATTCGGTTGGTGGAAAGAAACCGGGGCAGCCACAAGAAATATAAGTATCTAAGAATGTTTAAAAGGCAATTAGATCCAACCAATCTTCAACCTCCGGGTTTGAAAAGGGAAGTCAGTGTCTTAAAGCTGCATTCTCTCTCATGACCACCAGAGGGCGACTCCTCTGGTTGTATAGAAGTCTATGCTTCATGTGTTAAAGCTGCATTCTCTCTACTGACCACCAGAGGGCGACTCCTCTGGTTGTATAGAAGTCTATGCTTCATGTGTTAAAGCTGCATTCTCTCTCCTGATCACCAGGGGGCGACTCCTCTGGTTGTATAGAAGTCTATGCTTCATGTGTTAAAGCTGCATTCTCTCTCCTGACCACCAGGGGGCGACTCCTCTGGTTGTATAGAAGTCTATGCTTCATGTGTTAAAGCTGCACTCTCTCTACTGACCACCAGGGGGCGACTCCTCGGGTTGTATAGAAGTCTATGCTTCATGTGTTAAAGCTGCACTCTCTCTACTGACCACCAGGGGGCGACTCCTCGGGTTGTATAGAAGTCTATGCTTCATGTGATAAAGCTGCATTCTCTCTCCTGACCACCAGGGGGCGACTCCTCTGGTTGTATTGAAGTCTATGCTTCATGTGTTAAAGCTGCATTCTCTCTCCTGACCACCAGGGGGCGACTCCTCTGGTTGTATAGAAGTCTATGCTTCATGTGTTAAAGCTGCATTCTCTCTACTGACCAGCAGGGGGCGACTCCTCTGGTTGTATAGAAGTCTATATAAATGACTCTACTTCTCTCTTGATTTATTCCCTCAGTAAACATCGTAAACACTTTTTAGAAGTGGTTATTTTTTCACAAACAGATTTGAATGGAAAACGATCTGGAACATGTGACAACATCACTCGGCATAATTTTGTATTATTCGATACAGTAACGACACATTTGTGTAGTATTTTCTGCCTTTTTGTGTTGACAACGTGACGCTTGAGTTTCAATTGGATCAGACCCTGAAAAGCAGAAACAAGAACCGGTGTTGGAAACAAATCCAGACGGCTCGTTGTATTTTAGAGTGAATATTTATTCATGTTGTTAAATGTGTATAAATTGTACATTGTATCTAATGTAGAGAAGGAATGGCCAAAAGCGCCGATCGTCCAGCCACCAAAGAGCACTCGACACATGCAACACATTTCTGCTCCGTAAGTCTTTTAAATAGAAGTGAAGGAAAACAGATGTCCGCTGGCTCCGGATGACGGGACTGGAACTGAGAGTGACGACAGACCCAAACAATGGATGGATTTCATCTACCAACGACATAACGAACAGCATTTCTTCCTTAAAATGTTTCACTCTGCTCGTTAAGCCAATTTGACTTCAATCAATCATCAGACGGACCTCGTGAATCTTATAAGTTGTAAATGGTTTTCTGATCTTTGCTTCTATAATTTGATTGCGTTCTCTCTGAAACTGAAATTGCAAATATAAATTAATTAAATCGAATACGGAATTAGAAATAAAATACACACAAGAAGAAAAATTACAGACTAGACGCTTTCGGGCTCTTATTTTGTGACATTTAGGGACAGGAAGCTGGAGCCCAATTGAGCTGAACCAATCACAACAACTTTCTTTTAACACTCTTTCTAAAGACACAACTGAAGCACACACACATTCACACACTTTTCTTCTCCACACCTTCTTTAACCTCAACAATACCCTCATGAGAAGTCGCTCCGTGTTTCAGCGGTTACCATGGTGACGGCGTGAAAAGGTCCACAGCGGTCGCACTGCAGGACAAACGAGAGCCGGCGCTTCTTTCTGCCTCTTTATTTCACTTTCTCGCTCCCTTTTGTGTCTTTTTCTTGCTTCCCAGACGTCTTTAACTGAGTGAAAAGAGTCTTTTATGTCAGCAGCTCGGTCTGGACCTCATGAAGCTTCTGGCTTTGAGTCTCTTGGTCCACAACAATGGAGACTACCGATAGGAACAGCTTTCATTAACAGGTCAGAACATGAAGGCAGCCAGAAGCCTGTGATTAGTTATGATGACTGAGGTACGGATGTGTGTCTATGACACCGTAGTCATTTTTATGGGAACATAAACGCGTATTAAATAGAAGTGAAACTGATCACACATCATTCTGACGGTGAAGAGCGAGTTAAACTTCTAGTTCCACCTTAAAACTCCAACAACAGACATGCAGCTCAACATAATCACGTTTCAAATGAATGATGATGTTAAACAACTTAAAAGTGACGACATGTCGTGTTCACAAAGAAATGATGACTCTGTGTTTTAAGATATCAAGTAAAAGTATTAATGAATGGATAAAGCGTCATCTGTTTTAATAACTTCACTTCTACAGGATGGATTTACACCAGAGGCGTTTGTGCAAAGTCCAAAAACATGATGAAAAGCTTGGTTTACCCCGAGAACACCAAACCCATGCACTCACACACACACACACACACACACACACACACACACAGAGTGAACAGGGATCCACCCCTGTGTAAATGATAGGGATTGTGTAATTATAGTTGTGTTAATATGACATAATGTTCGATCCTCCCACAGATGTGTGGGTGTTTTCTACAGACCGCCCAGATGAAGCCATGCTGCTTCAGCTTGTCAGCAGCAAACATGACCTCATCTCCACACTCAGACTCTAAAAGATGATTAACGAGCATTCGAGTGTGAAGATGTTCGTCGTCTTCCTCCGATTCACCACATTAAGTTGAGATATACGGACGGAAAACTCTGTGAACTTACTAGTAAAATATAGTAAGAAACGAAGCTCTGAACTAGGAAACAATGTGATGTCTTGTTAAGGAAAACAGAATCGGCAAAAGTTAATGCTTCCTCTTTTATAGCGTTCAGGCTCTCATCCAACGTTCGTATTATTGTATTTTACGATCTCTTCCTAAACCTAACTAAGTATTTTACAACCTTTTCCGATCTTTTCCACTTCCTTTGGGTAAAGAGTCTAGTTGACCCACTTCCTTTGGGAAAAGAGTCCAGTTAACCCACTTCCTTTGGGTAAAGAGTCCAGTTAACCCACTTCCTTTGGGTAAAGAGTCCAGTTAACCCATGTCCTTTGGGTAAAGAGTCCAGTTAACCCACTTCCTTTGGGTAAAGAGTCTAGTTAACCCACTTCCTTTGGGTAAAGAGTCCAGTTAACCCACTTCCTTTGGGTAAAGAGTCCAGTTAACCCACTTCCTTTGGGTAAAGAGTCTAGTTAACCCACTTCCTTTGGGTAAAGAGTCCAGTTAACCCACTTCCTTTGGGTAAAGAGTCCAGTTAACCCACTTCCTTTGGGTAAAGAGTCCAGTTAACCCATGTCCTTTGGGTAAAGAGTCTAGTTAACCCACTTCCTTTGGGTAAAGAGTCCAGTTAACCCACTTCCTTTGGGTAAAGAGTCTAGTTAACCCACTTCCTTTGGGTAAAGAGTCCAGTTAACCCACTTCCTTTGGGTAAAGAGTCCAGTTAACCCACTTCCTTTGGGTAAAGAGTCCAGTTAACCCATTTCCTTTGGGTAAAGAGTCCAGTTAACCCACGTCCTTTGGGTAAAGAGTCCAGTTAACCCACTTCCTTTGGGTAAAGAGTCCAGTTAACCCATTTCCTTTGGGTAAAGAGTCCAGTTAACCCACTTCCTTTGGGTAAAGAGTCCAGTTAACCCATTTCCTTTGGGTAAAGAGTCCAGTTAACCCATGTCCTTTGGGTAAAGAGTCCAGTTAACCCACTTCCTTTGGGTAAAGAGTCCAGTTAACCCACTTCCTTTGGGTAAAGAGTCCAGTTAACCCACTTCCTTTGGGTAAAGAGTCCAGTTAACCCACTTCCTTTGGGTAAAGAGTCCAGTTAACCCATTTCCTTTGGGTAAAGAGTCCAGTTAACCCATGTCCTTTGGGTAAAGAGTCCAGTTAACCCACTTCCTTTGGGTAAAGAGTCCAGTTAACCCACTTCCTTTGGGTAAAGAGTCCAGTTAACCCATTTCCTTTGGGTAAAGAGTCCAGTTAACCCACGTCCTTTGGGTAAAGAGTCCAGTTAACCCACTTCCTTTGGGTAAAGAGTCCAGTTAACCCATTTCCTCTGGGTAAAGAGTCTAGTTAACCCACTTCCTTTGGGTAAAGAGTCCAGTTAACCCACTTCCTTTGGGTAAAGAGTCCAGTTAACCCATTTCCTTTGGGTAAAGAGTCCAGTTAACCCATGTCCTTTGGGTAAAGAGTCCAGTTAACCCACTTCCTTTGGGTAAAGAGTCCAGTTAACCCACTTCCTTTGGGTAAAGAGTCCAGTTAACCCACTTCCTTTGGGTAAAGAGTCCAGTTAACCCATTTCCTTTGGGTAAAGAGTCCAGTTAACCCATGTCCTTTGGGTAAAGAGTCCAGTTAACCCACTTCCTTTGGGTAAAGAGTCCAGTTAACCCACTTCCTTTGGGTAAAGAGTCTAGTTAACCCACTTCCTTTGGGTAAAGAGTCCAGTTAACCCACTTCCTTTGGGTAAAGAGTCCAGTTAACCCATTTCCTTTGGGCAAAGAGTCCAGTTAACCCACTTCCTTTGGGTAAAGAGTCCAGTTAACCCATTTCCTTTGGGTAAAGAGTCCAGTTAACCCACGTCCTTTGGGTAAAGAGTCACAGGTCCTCTGAGGTAAAGGGAAAAGAACATTCTTTATGTTCCCACCATCACTGCGTTGCCCTGAGGAGCTGGCAGCCACCCACAGTGTCATTAATATTGATTAATATCAGAGCAGAGGTTTAATGTTACCTTATTATCTTAAAGTTATTTCAGAGGCCGCCCCAACAAGAAAAAGCTCTCTGGGGAGGAACAACCCTTCAGACTCAATGTTGTCTCTTGTTTCTCTGGTGAAGCTGACGGCTTCTAGTGGAAATCAGAACAAAAGGAGGTTCATGATGACGAGAGATGACTTCAAATGTCAAACCGTGAGTTTTATCAAAACTTGGCTAAGACAAGTGTAACAGGTTAGTCCATTTATAATATATTTAACTCCTATAGCAGTAAACATGATAATATGCAATGCAGAGTGCATTACGCTGATGTTTCACCCTGAACGTAGGTGAACGGGAGCAGAATCTGTGGTCCAGATGCTCGACTCTCTGCAGCTGATTGAAGCCTCGAAGAAGAAGAAGAAAAGAATCTCGCTGTCCCTCAAGTCTTATTCACTTCAAAGGAGGGTTTATGGGTAAAAACGTAGCACTTTGTAATTCAGAGTAGACGAAGGAGGATGATCTGCACAAGATTTCTTGGATTAGTTTAATCAACCGAAGGAAGCGCTATCCATCAAAGCGAGCAGATGAGAACCAAATCCGAGCAGTTGGAGACAACTCAGAAGACGAGATGAGCGGTGATGTAAGCGGCGTGTCCGAACTGGTTCCGTCTCACCAGAGGTCACTTCCTCATTGTCCTACGAATGTCCAACAACGAGAAACAACAAGTCACTCAAATCCTCTACGTGGACTTTTATGTGCAGAACTTCACTGGCATCATTTCCCGGAGTCATGAAGGTCATTTAAACCCAGCGGCACATTGTTGTTGTGTTTCTTGATCTGGTTCACCGCCCGGAGCCCTTCAATATACCCTGATTGGGGTATTGAGAAAAGTATTATGATATATATGTAATAATAAACGTGAGGGTTCAGTGCAGAGAATATAAACGTGTGGACTTTAGGCTCTGAGAAAGAAAAAGCTGAGACCGTCTGAGAGATCATGCATTTACTGAACGTTGGTCCAATTACTGAACATGAAGAAGAGCAACAGGTCGGACTCGAACCCCGGCTGCTGCTGGAGGGCCCGTACCAGGTGGTCAGCTACCAGGTGGTGAGCTAGAGCTACCAGGAGGTGAGCTAGAGCTACCAGGTGGTCAGCTACCAGGTGGTGAGCTAGAGCTACCAGGTGGTGAGCTAGAGCTACCAGGTGGTGAGCTAGAGCTACCAGGAGGTGAGCTAGAGCTACCAGGTGGTCAGCTACCAGGTGGTGAGCTAGAGCTACCAGGAGGTGAGCTACCAGGTGGTGAGATACCAGGTGGTGAGATACCAGGTGGTGAGCTAGAGCTACCAGGAGGTGAGCTAGAGCTACCAGGAGGTGAGCTACCAGGTGGTGAGCTAGAGCTACCAGGAGGTGAGCTAGAGCTACCAGCAGGTGAGATACCAGGTGGTGAGATACCAGGTGGTGAGCTAGAGCTACCAGGAGGTGAGCTACCAGGTGGTGAGATACCAGGTGGTGAGCTAGAGCTATCAGGTGGTGAGCTACCAGGTTAGCTACCAAAACAAGCTACCAGGTGGTGAGCTACCAGGTGGTGAGCTACCACTATCAGGTGGTGAGCTACCAAGTTGTGAGATAGGAGGTTAGCTACCAGGTGAGCTACCAAAGCAAGAAACCAGGTGAACTACTGGTGAGCTACCAGGTGAGCTACAGATTAGCTACCAGGTGAGATAGGAGATTAGCTACCAGTTTAGCTACCAAAACAAGCAACCAGGTGGTGAGCTACCAGGTGGTTAGCTGTGTGTGTGTGTGTGTGCATATATATATATAGTGTGGGTGTACAGTATGTACCATATGTATATATATATATATATGTATATGTAAATATATATATATATATCTATATACATATACATATATATATATACATACAGTACATATATAAATATATATATATATATATATTGTGGTGTAGAGTATGAGTGTTGATGTTTAAGCTCCATCACGTCTCACTCATTCATCCACTGGCTCGTCCCCCTGAATCCCAACAACACTATATATATATATAGCGGCTCACACACACTGAACCTTCTGGGCCTTTTGTGTTCTGACCAACGCTTACTCGACCGTTTCATTCTTCTGGTCCAGGCGGGTAAGAACAGGTTCACGCTGGCTGTGGAGCATTAAAACTGAATTTAAAGTGTTTTTGAACAACTACATTGAAATATTTCTGTTTAATCCCTGTGAGGGTTTTTATTGATGTCATTCTACTGAGTTATGACTCTGGGCGCCCTTCAGTTCTCCTCCTTCACCGACCAGCAGATAAGAGCTCATTGTCTCAGTGACCCCGGAGGAATCGACCGCTCGGCCCAGAAGCCGACAGCGCCACATTAATAACAACGTGCAGTGGACGTTCTCCTTGAACCCGCTTATCTCACTTCCAGCTGGAGGAGAACCCGAGGAGGGCCAGGAGGCTCGGCCCGTTCTGATTGGTGGAGAGCTCGTTGTTGGAGGAGACTCGCGTCCGCCGGTATCTGCTGACCAATCGGTGCACACTGACCCGTGACGTCACGGGCCAATCGGGCGGCAGGGATTGTTGAGAGGTTGCCGTGGAAACAAAACAACCAGGATGAGCGTGAGAAGTGATATGTTGTGCGTGAGTAGGTTGAGGGCAACTACTTTATAATCAATAAGACTCAGATCAGTTCACCGCCCCCTGGTGGTCAGGAGAGAGAATGCAGCTTTAACACATGAAGCATAGACTTCTATACAACCAGAGGAGTCGCCCCCTGGTGGTCAGGAGAGAGAATGCAGCTTTAACACATGGAGCATAGACTTCTATACAACCAGAGGAGTCGCCCCCTGGTGGTCAGGAGAGAGAATGCAGCTTTAACACATGGAGCATAGACTTCTATACAACCAGAGGAGTCGCCCCCTGGTGGTCAGGAGAGAGAATGCAGCTTTAACACATGAAGCATAGACTTCTATACAACCAGAGGAGTCGCCCCCTGGTGGTCAGGAGAGAGAATGCAGCTTTAACACATGAAGCATAGACTTCTATACAACCAGAGGAGTCGCCCCCTGGTGGTCAGGAGAGAGAATGCAGCTTTAACACATGAAGCATAGACTTCTATACAACCAGAGGAGTCGCCCCCTGGTGGTCAGGAGAGAGAATGCCGCTTTAACACATGAAGCATAGACTTCTATACAACCAGAGGAGTCGCCCCCTGGTGGTCAGGAGAGAGAATGCAGCTTTAACACATGAAGCATAGACTTCTATACAACCAGAGGAGTCGCCCCCTGGTGGTCAGGAGAGAGAATGCAGCTTTAACACATGAAGCATAGACTTCTATACAACCAGAGGAGTCGCCCCCTGGTGGTCAGGAGAGAGAATGCAGCTTTAACACATGAAGCATAGACTTCTATACAACCAGAGGAGTCGCCCCCTGGTGGTCAGTAGAGAGAATGCAGCTTTAACACATGAAGCATAGACTTCTATACAACCAGAGGATTCGCCCCCTGGTGGTCAGGAGAGAGAATGCAGCTTTAACACATGGAGCATAGACTTCTATACAACCAGAGGAGTCGCCCCCTGGTGGTCAGTAGAGAGAATGCAGCTTTAACACATGGAGCATAGACTTCTATACAACCAGAGGATTCGCCCCCTGGTGGTCAGGAGAGAGAATGCAGCTTTAACACATGGAGCATAGACTTCTATACAATTAGAGGAGTCGCCCCCTGGTGGTCAGTAGAGAGAATGCAGCTTTAACACATGAAGCATAGACTTCTATACAACCAGAGGATTCGCCCCCTGGTGGTCAGGAGAGAGAATGCAGCTTTATCACATGGAGCATAGACTTCTATACAACCAGAGGAGTCGCCCCCTGGTGGTCAGGAGAGAGAATGCAGCTTTAACACATGGAGCATAGACTTCTATACAACCAGAGGAGTCGCCCCCTGGTGGTCAGGAGAGAGAATGCAGAGATTTAAGAGTTTAGACACATTCTCACACTAAGGTATCATTGTATTTAAGTATATACTTTATTTGTGGGTTAATGTGACTCCAGGAATCTCCTGACTGGAGGACCAAAGCTTCAGCTGTGGAAGCAGCAGAAACTAAATGGAGCCATTCAAGTCGAGGCCAAGTCGCCGGACGGCTGCAGTAACCCAGTTATTCCCCCGGCCACATGTTCTGGAGGGGGAAGCCCTCCTCTCTCCTGCCTTCACCCCATAAAAACACAGGCGGGGTGCGAGAGAAAGTGTTATTCCAGATGACCTCAAAGTGTGAAGTCAGTTTCACATGTCGAGCTCGTTGGCGAACGTCGTGTTCGTGGAAAGTCAGACGGGGAACCGAAGATTGTAGTTTGCAACTCGACTCTTTTTAGAAACGCACAAGCACATATATATATATATATATATATATATATATATATATATATATATATATATATATATACACATATATATATAGTTATATATATATATATATATATTTATATATACATTAATTAGTCTGATATTTATGGGACATTTTCTGCTAACAAGCAAATAAAAATACATAAATATACAAACACATGTATAGAACATAAACCTGAACATTATTAGTAAGCTGAAGAAAACCACAAACGTTTATAGTTTCTGATTGTGGAGTTTGTCTGCAACGTTTTAAAGTCACGTGTCTCGTGCACATTTAACATTATAACTCTGAGTGACACTAACATTTCAGTGTTTTTTGCATCTTTTTACCACAGTTCATATGTTAGCTTGTCCCAATGCATTGTGGTCCGTGGCATCGTTCCCCTTAAAGATAAAATCTTACAATCAGGACCATGAGGGCGACTCTGGTTCTCACACAGAAGCCTGTTGCTGCCACTTTGAGGTTTGAGATAAGAAACAATAAAGAGATCACGTGACTCATGTGTCCTTGAAACCCTCCAAAGTCCCAAAGCTCGAGAGGCTCGTGATGGAGTTATTATGGACTAGAAAAGAGGATTTAACGGCATCGGCCGTGCGGACACGAACGAGGCTCTGGCTCCACCTGGTGGTCAGAGAGGAGCACTGCAGACTGGAGCTAAATCCAGGTTATAGTTGTGTTCGTTTGAAAAAAAGATTTGAACCTGAACATTCAAAAGTTTGAAAAATTCAACAATGTATTCGAAATAAAAATAAGTGTATGAAAAGTTGTGTTGGTTTAAATTTAGATGTATTGAATGCTAACTAGCACTATACTTAATTTCCGCTTTGGCAAAAAACATATTTCAATAAATCTGGTTAATGCTTTGTAACGTGTCCCTATTTTACAGTCGTCATTTTAATGTTTTTAGTATCTATACAAAAAACGTTAAATGTCTTTCTTGAAGGCAGGTCCTTCTTTGTTAAGCTGTCACTCATGAGACCACGCCCCTGTAGTTTAAACCACGCCCCCACGCCACATCCCGGCCAAAAGTCTGAACCTGCAAAAAAGATTCAAAGTTGAAAACTTAAAATCTGCTACTGAAAAATGAAAAAATATATTTTATTCGAAAAAAACAAACATAACTGAATCTAAATTATATTTAAACCAACACAACTTTTCATACACTTGTTTTTATTTCGAATACATTGTTGAATTTTTTAATGTTCAAGACCAAAACTTGAATTTTCAGGTTAAAATCTTTTTTTCAAACGAACAAAACTATTGGCCTGGATTTAGCTCCATAGAGAACCACATAATGAAAATGTGCCTCGAAATGAAGATAAAGTCACATAAAAGCAATAATGCATTAATGTTCATAACTCCACCGTTTTAATATGGTAGCTCGGGAATAAAGAGAAATAAAACTAAAATAGATATTGTCACAAGTATTCTAAGTAAGTCTGCAGGTGGAATTTTTTATTTAATTTTTAAGCCACAAAGTCATATAAATATTATATATGTTATTATTATTATTATTTATTTTATATATATATATATACATAAAACATTAATAATAATAATAATAATAACATATATATGTATTATATTTTTATTTTTTTATTGTTAAATAAATATGTAATCGCTCTTTTCTCTTTGTCATCAGAAACAGAGCGATGTGTTTTTACAGTTCACGACTAAACTGAAAGTGTCAAAGAATTCAAAATATGTCCTCAAACCCCGGAACACCGTTATTGTTGTTGTTATTGTTGTTGTTGTTGTTTTACATCGGGATGACTTTGGTTCCAGTGGGTCAGACCGGATGCACACGGGGATACTTCCAGGCCTCGATTTCAAAATAAAACGTCTTCCTGCGCAGGGGGGGGCGGGGCGTTTAGGACTGAGAGGGAACTTCCTGCCGTAAAGTAACATCTCACGACACCAGAGGAACCAGTGAATCGAACGTTGTATCTACTCGGACCCCTTTAGTGTCGCCACACCGGAAACGCGTGCGTCGTTGTTTTTATTCCCCCCCTCCACCATGAAGGAGTCCGTCGCGGCTCTCCCGGTGAGCATGGGGGCTCTGCTGCGGGCGGAGCTCCACGAGGACCACCGGGACGACGCGCTGTGCGTGGTGGGGGTGTTCGGGAAGAGCGGCTCGCAGCTCGGGCCCCAGAAGGAGACGGTGCTCAACAGCCTGGCGGACAAGCACATGTTCCCGTTGTTCTGCGGGCCGGAGGACGGCGGCTCGGCGGACAGCCGCGTGGAGGCGTTCTACCACCGGGAGAGCCGCGTGCTGTACCTGCTGCTCTCCTCCGTGTGCGACAGCCGACAGCTGCTGCGGGCCTGCGAGTCCCTGGGCGCGGGCACGGGCCACTCGGACGCGCACGACGCGTGGAAGAACCTGGACCGGCAGCACTGCCTCCACCTGCTCTACCTGTTCTCCGTGTGCCACGTGCTGCTGCTCGTGCACCCGAACCAGACCTTCGACGTGACCCACGACCGGCTCTTCCGGGCCCTGGACGCCCTGCGGCAGAAGGTGCTGCCCCTGATCCGGGCGGCCATCAAGGACTGCCCGGTGTCCAAGGAGTGGAAGCTCAACTGCCGGCCGTGCCCCCCGAGGCTGCTCTTCGTGTTCCAGATGAACGGCTCTCTGAAGGTGCTCACAGTCATTACATATCTATATATATATATATAAGTCATGCATCAAAAACAAGTATCGGCATCAAAATATAACAAAAGTACCAAAAGTAAACATGCTCATTGTGCAGAATGACCTATTTTCAGAGTAATATATTGACTTTATTATTAGATTCTAATCATTGATGCATTAAGTGTGTGTGTGACTACAGTAGACTACAGAAAGGAGTACCATCAACAGTGTGTGTGTGTGTGTGTGTGTCTACAGTAGATGGAGAAACAGAAAGGAGTACCATCAACAATATATATATTTATATTTATATTTATTAGGGTTAGGGTTCAACGTGGGTCTTCTGGTCCCCGCAGGTCTCGCCGACCAGCTCCGAGTCCGGAGGAAACCCCGACAAGCCCAAGAAGCACTCCCCCCGGCGCCGGCTGCAGCACGCGCTGGAGGACCAGATCTACCGCATCTTCCGTAAAAGCCGCGTCCTCACCAACCAGAGCAGCAACTGCCTGTTCACCGTGCCCGCCAACCAGGCCTTCGTGTACGTGGTCCCGGCGGCGGACGAGGACCCCGTGGGCGCCCTGCTCAGCCAGCTGCGGTCCAACTGCGCCCCGTGCGAGCCGGACTCCGCCCCCGCGGTGACGGGCCCGCGGCGCTACCAGCAGATGCGGCGCTCGGCGCGGCAGGCCGTCGCCGCCGCCGGAGACCCCGCCAGCGTGCTGCTGGGCGGCCAGCCGGCGGACTGCAGCCTGGGGGAGTTCCTCTGGCAGCACGTGGAGCTGGTGCTCACCAAGAAGGGCTTCGACGACAGCGTCGGGCGCAACCCGCAGCCGGCGCACTTCGAGCTGCCGGCCTACTCCAAGTGGGTCCAGGTGGCCTCCCGGATCCACCAGGTGCTGGTCGGCGACGCCGAGGAAGACGTGGCGGAGCTGGCCTCCAAGGTGCGGGGCCAGCTGAAGGTGCTGGAGGGGTTCCTCGACGCCGACACCAAGTTCTCGGAGAACCGGTGCCAGAAAGCCCTGCCGCTGGCCCACAGCGCCTACCAGTCCAACCTGCCCCACAACTACACCACCACGGTGCACAAGAACCAGCTGGCGCAGGCTCTGCGCGTGTACAGCCAGCACGCCAGGGGCGTGGCCTTCCAGCGCTACGCCCTGCAGCTCCACGAGGACTGCTACAAGTTCTGGAGCAACGGCCACCAGCTGTGCGAGGAGCGCAGCCTCTCGGACCAGCACTGCGTCCACAAGTTCCACCTGCTGCCTCAGCCAGGTGAGCGGGGCGACCTCCGGCGACCTCTGTGATGGCGGTCGTGTGTATCTGTGAACATCTGACTTCCCCCCCGCAGGAGAGAAGACGGACATGGACCGCAACCCGCCCGTCCTGAACCACAACAGCAGGGGGCGCTCCACCAGCTCCTGCAACTGTGGCAGGAAGCAGGCGCCCCGCGAGGACCCGTTTGACGCTCAGGGCGCCAACTACGACTTCTACCAGGTCAGCGCTCCACGTGCGAAATATATTTATATTATGTAAGTACATTTACTGAGGTTTGAGGTACTTTATACGTCTAATTAACCACAAAATAAAAGGAAAGTATTGCACTTATTTTCTCCATTTAATTTATTTGGCATGGAACGTTTTATTTAATATTAATGTCCTCCTATTAAATAAAATGTTTAAATTTACAGTGAAATAAAATACTTAAAATTAGCTCCAGCTGACATCACACATGAGGAACAATCATAATGATATCTTACTTATTTAAATACCATTTACTTAATTAAATATCATTTACTTAATTAAATATTAAATATCATTTACTTAATTAAATATTAAATATCATTTAATTAAATATTAAATATCATTTACTTAATTAAATATTAAATATCATTTACTTAAGTAAATATTAAATATCATTTAATTAAATATCATTTACTTAATTAAATATTAAATATCATTTATTTAAATATTAAATATCATTTATTTAAATATTAAATATCATTTACTTAATTAAATATTAAATATCATTTATTTAAATATTAAATATCATTTACTTAATTAAATATTAAATATCATTTAATTAAATATTAAATATCATTTACTTCCTCCTGATCAGCTGCTGGAGGAGAAATGCTGCGGGAAGCTGGAGCGGATCGAGTTCCCCGTGTTCCAGCCCAGCACCCCAGACCCGGCTCCGGCCTGTAACCGGGTCCAGGGACCCCCGAGCGAGGCCTCGGCGTCCGGCGACGCGGAGCGGCTGAAGGAGCCGGGCGCCGCCCAGAGCCACACCCCCCCAGACGCCAGCCTCAGCCTGGCCCTCAGTCTGGGCCAGTCCACCGACAGCCTGGGGCCCTACGGGGACGGAGAGGGAACCGAGACCCAGGTCCAGCAGAAGAGGCCGAGCCTCGTGGACCGGCAGCCCTCCACGGTGGAGTACCTCCCGGGCATGATGCACAAGGGCTGCCCCAAGGGCCTCCTCCCCAAGTTCTCCAGCTGGTCTCTGCTCAAACTGGGTCCGGCCAAGTCCTACAACTGCCACGCCGGTCTGGAGCAGCCGGGCTTCCTCCCCGGCTCCTCCTTCCTGCTGCCGTGGGACTTGGTGATCCGCTCTCGGTCGGAGGAGGACGCGGGTCTGACGGAGCCCCTGGACGGGGGCACCTCCTCGTGGCCGGCCCCCAACAAGACCCTGGTGGGGAAGCGAGGGAGCACCGGGGGTCTGGGCAGGAGCCGCAGGAGGGACGACGTGGCCCGCATCTTCGTGGGCTTCGAGTACGAGGACGCCCGGGGGAGGCGCTTCATCAGCTGCGGCCCGGATAAGATCGTGAAGGTTTTGGGTCCGGGGGGCGCCAAAGACTCGGCCACCCGGGTGCTGAACACCGACATGCCGCTCTACATCCCGTCCCCCTCGCAGGGCCGCGGGCTGAAGGCCCACTTCGCCCAGCTGACCCGGCTCTTCATCGTGGTGCCGGACGCTCCGCTGGAGGTCACCCTCAACCCACAGGTGAGCCCGCGTCACCCCCGAGACCCCCTTTGGAGACGCGAGTCCCCTTCAGGGGGTCAGTGAGTGATGAAAGTCTTCTTGCTTGTCTCCAGGTGCAGCCCGGTCCCCCTCCCTGCCCGGTGTTCCACCCGGAGCAGACGGACCTGGTGTTGCCGCCTGACGGCTTTTGGGTTCTGCGGTTCCCTTATTCCTACTCGACGGATCGCGGCCCCTGTTACCCCCCCAAGGAGAACCAGCCC
>NC_046979.1:1484110-1504110 GCF_009769545.1 Cyclopterus lumpus | reverse complement strand
GTGTCTTTGTGTCTGTGTGTCTGTGTGTCTGTGTGTCTTTGTGTCTTTGTGTCTGTGTGTCTGTGTGTCTGTGTGTCTTTGTGTCTGTGTGTCTGTGTGTCTTTGTGTCTTTCTGTCTTTGTGTCTGTGTGTCTGTGTGTCTGTGTGTCTTTGTGTCTGTGTGTCTGTGTGTCTGTGTGTCTTTGTGTCTGTGTGTCTGTGTGTCTGTGTGTCTTTGTGTCTGTGTGTCTGTGTGTCTTTGTGTCTTTGTGTCTTTGTGTCTTTGTGTCTGTGTGTCTGTGTGTCTGTGTGTCTGTGTGTCTTTGTGTCTTTGTGTCTTTGTGTCTTTGTGTCTGCGTGTCTGCGTGTCTGCGTGTCTTTGTGTCTGTGTGCCTGTGTGTCGTTGTGTCTGTGTGTCTTTGTGTCTTTGTGTCTGTGTGTCTTTGTGTCTGTGTCGTTGTGTCTTTGTGTCTGTGTGTCTTTGTGTCTTTGTGTCTGTGTGTCTTTGTGTCTGTGTCTTTGTGTCTGTGTCTTTGTGTCTTTGTGTCTGTGTGTCTGTGTGTCTTTGTGTCTTTGTGTCTGTGTGTCTGTGTGTCTTTATGTCTGTGTGTCTGTGTGTCGTTGTGTCGTTGTGTCTTTGTGTCTTTGTGTCTTTGTGTCTGTGTGTCTGTGTGTCTGTGTGTCTTTGTGTCTTTGTGTCTTTGTGTCTGTGTGTCTTTGTGTCTTTGTGTCGGTGTGTCTTTGTGTCTTTGTGTCTTTGTGTCTGTGTGTCTTTGTGTCTTTGTGTCTTTGTGTCGTTGTGTCTTTGTGTCTGTGTGTCTGTGTGTCTTTGTGTCTTTGTGTCTGTGTGTCGTTGTGTCTTTGTGCCTGTGTGTCTTTGTGTCTTTGTGTCTGTGTGTCTTTGTGTCTGTGTCTTTGTGTCTTTGTGTCTGTGTGTCTGTGTGTCTTTGTGTCTTTGTGTCTTTGTGTCTGTGTGTCTGTGTGTCTTTGTGTCTGTGTGTCTGTGTGTCGTTGTGTCGTTGTGTCTTTGTGTCTTTGTGTCTTTGTGTCTGTGTGTCTGTGTGTCTGTGTGTCTTTGTGTCTTTGTGTCTTTGTGTCTTTGTGTCTTTGTGTCTGTGTGTCTTTGTGTCTTTGTGTCGGTGTGTCTTTGTGTCTTTGTGTCTTTGTGTCTGTGTCTTTGTGTCTTTGTGTCTTTGTGTCTGTGTGTCTGTGTGTCTTTGTGTCTTTGTGTCTGTGTGTCTTTGTGTCTTTGTGTCTGTGTGTCTTTGTGTCTGTGTGTCTGTGTGTCTTTGTCACTCTTTTGTGCGCATCTTAATCTGTAAAGTAATAAATAAGGTGGAGTAACAATATTTTCTTCTGAAACGTAGATTGGAGGACATCGATCCATCTTTGATAACTCCTCCCACCTCCGGCGCGACGGTAACCATGGCGACCAGGAAGGCCGAGGTGCAGCGGAGGATCGTGTCCAAGGACGGCCACAACAACGTGCGCATCGACAACGTGGAGGGCATGGTGAAGCTGTACCTGCACGACATCTGGACCACCGTGGTGGACATGAAGTGGCGCTACAAGCTCACGCTGTTCGCCTCCACCTTCGTCATGACGTGGTTCATCTTCGGCGTGGTCTTCTACTTCATCGGCATGGGCAACGGGGACTTCGAGCCCGGCGCCGCCGCCAACCGCACGGCCTGCGTGGTGAACGTGGAGACCCTCACCGGGGCCTTCCTGTTCTCCCTGGAGTCCCAGACCACCATCGGCTACGGCTTCCGCTACATCTCCGAGGAGTGCCCGCTGGCCATCTTCACGCTGGTGGCGCAGCTCGTCATCACCGGCCTGGCGGAGATCTTCGTCACCGGCGCCTTCCTGGCCAAGCTGGCCCGCCCCAAGAAGCGGGCGGAGACCATCAAGTTCAGCCAGTCGGCGGTGGTCTGCCGGCGGCGCGGCGCGCTGTGCCTGATGGTGCGGGTGGCCAACATGAGGAAGAGCCTGCTGATCCAGTGCCAGCTGACGGGGAAGCTGCTGCACTCCAACGTGACGGAGGAGGGCGAGAAGACGCAGATCCACCAGAGCTCCGTGGACTTCTTCATGGACTCCAGCGGCGAGTGCCCGTTCCTCATCCTGCCGCTCGCCTTCTACCACGTGCTGGACGAGCGCAGCCCGCTGGCCGGCCTCAACGCCGAGAACCTGCTCACGCGCGACTTCGAGCTGCTGGTGACGCTCAACGCCACCATGGAGTCCACCGCCGCCACGTGCCAGAGCCGCACCTCCTACGTGCCCCAGGAGATCCTGTGGGGCTACGAGCTGAAGCCGGTGCTCTTCAGCACCACCGGGGGGCGCTACGTGGCCGACTTCAACTTCTTCGACAAGGTGCAGGCGAGCAACGACGCCGCCTTCCTGAGCGGCGCCGCGGAGAAGCTGAAGCTGGAGGAGGACTTCAAGAAGGAGTAGAGGAGGAGGAGGAGGAGGAGGAGATGGAGGAGGACTTCAAGAAGGAGTAGAGGGGGAGGAGGAGGAGGAGGACTTCAAGAAGGATTAGAGGAGGAGGAGGAGGAGGAGGACTTCAAGAAGGAGTAGAGGGGGAGGAGGAGGAGGAGGACTTCAAGAAGGATTAGAGGAGGAGGAGAAGATGGAGGAGGACTTCAAGAAGGAGTAGAGGAGGAGGAGGAGGAGGAGGAGATGGAGGAGGACTTCAAGAAGGAGTAGAGGGGGAGGAGGAGGAGGAGGACTTCAAGAAGGATTAGAGGAGGAGGAGAAGATGGAGGAGGACTTCAAGAAGGAGTAGAGGAGGAGGAGGAGGAGGAGGACTTCAAGAAGGAGTAGAGGAGGAGGAGAAGATGGAGGAGGACTTCAAGAAGGAGTAGAGGAGGAGGAGGAGGAGGAGGACTTCAAGAAGGAGTAGAGGAGGAGGAGGAGGAGGAGAAGATGGAGGAGGACTTCAAGAAGGAGTAGAGGAGGAGGAGGAGGAGGAGGACTTCAAGAAGGAGTAGAGGAGGAGGAGGAGGAGAAGATGGAGGAGGACTTCAAGAAGGAGTAGAGGGGGAGGAGGAGGAGGAGGACTTCAAGAAGGATTAGAGGAGGAGGAGAAGATGGAGGAGGACTTCAAGAAGGAGTAGAGGAGGAGGAGGAGGAGGAGGACTTCAAGAAGGAGTAGAGGAGGAGGAGAAGATGGAGGAGGACTTCAAGAAGGAGTAGAGGAGGAGGAGGAGGAGGAGGACTTCAAGAAGGAGTAGAGGAGGAGGAGGAGGAGGAGAAGATGGAGGAGGACTTCAAGAAGGAGTAGAGGGGGAGGAGGAGGAGGAGGACTTCAAGAAGGAGTAGAGGAGGAGGAGAAGATGGAGGAGGACTTCAAGAAGGAGTAGAGGAGGAGGAGGAGGAGGAGGACTTCAAGAAGGAGTAGAGGAGGAGGAGAAGATGGAGGAGGACTTCAAGAAGGAGTAGAGGAGGAGGAGGAGGAGGAGGACTTCAAGAAGGAGTAGAGGAGGAGGAGGAGGAGGAGGAGAAGCTGGAGGAGGACTTCAAGAAGGAGTAGAGGAGGAGGAGGAGGACTTCAAGAAGGAGTAGAGGAAGAGGAGGAGGAGGAGGAGAAGAAGGAGGACTTCAAGAAGGAGTAGAGGAGGAGGAGGAGGAGAAGGAGAAGATGGAGGAGGACTTCAAGAAGGAGTAGAGGGGGAGGAGGAGGAGGACTTCAAGAAGGAGTAGAGGGGGAGGAGGAGGAGGACTTCAAGAAGGAGTAGAGAGGGAGGAGGAGGAGGAGGAGGAGGACTTCAAGAAGGATTAGAGGGGGAGGAGGAGGAGGAGAAGCTGAAGGAGGACTTCAAGAAGGAGTAGAGGATCGCGTTTATTAACATTTAAAATAATAGTGATGCAACAGACCTTTTAAATAGTATTATGTAGACAGATGTGAGGAACTAATCAAAGGACGCCTTCTCTGGTCTTTATGGGATGTATTAGATGTGCAAAAGGTCATGGGGGTCATGGGGGGTCATGGGGGGTCATGGGGGTCATGGGGGTCGACAGAGGGACTGAAATCCAACTGTACGTGATGTGATTCTTTGGACCGAGTTACGGTTGTTTGCTGTGTTGTTCAGGACGGATGTGTGATGATGATAAAAGGCTTTTGTTTGGTAAATAAAGTCAAAGTTCAAATTAAATGCTTTTTATTTGTTGCAGAAACAGAAACAGAAGCGGACCCTCGTTAACTGATGGAGGTCTGGTGGAGGGACTAAACTTAGACGTTCCTCACAGTAGCTTTAAGTACAGTATGTGAGTACTTGTACACTGTGAGTACTTGTACACTGTGGTACTTGTACACTGTGAGTACTTGTACACTGTGGTACTACTTGTAATACTCCTGTGACCCAGAATGAGTGAGAATGGGTTGAGAGACGAGTCGCTTCAAGGGCGAAACCGGTTCAGCCACCGGCTCCCCGTCTCAGGTCGTCTAGCTTTTGTTGTAGCAACACATTGTGTGTGTGTGTGCGTGTGTGTGTGTGTGTGTGTGTGTGTGTGTGTGTGTGTCTGGTCAAAACAATCGTTCAAACCAAAACACACCTGATCTTTCACTCTAATAAACAGGTTATTAAAAGCCTGCTCAGTGACGGCTGCAGTCCGGGTGTCAGAGCATCTTTTACAGTTTAAAGTTGAGTTATTTTAATATTGACTCAACGGATCACATATTCGTAGGATATTAAAACATTTGAACCTCCAGACGTGGAACCTTTGAATGGAATGAGTCACATAGTTGAAAAGGTTCAAGTTAAATCCCGATAGATGGGGAAACTACGCCACCTGCTGTTGTAAATGTGCACCTGCACTGAGTAGTAAACGCAAGGGACTCTGTTACATTTACGTGTACTTCACTTGAGTATTTCCATTTTCATAGTACTTAAAACGTCTCAAAATATATTACTTCAATACTTTTTATTTGCAGTATTAGAACTTTTTTTCCCTACTGGGCGAAACACAGTTTTATTCTGAAGGATGTTGACCAAGGAAGCCGTTTCGGATGAAATTGCCGCTTTTATTCTGAAATAAAAGCTGGACCCGGAAGTCGAATTGTCGTTGCTGCCGAGCGGAAAGTGTACGACATTAACCGGAAGAAAACACGTAATTTCTTCGTTTCTTCGCCTGGAGAAGTTCTTCTAGATGTCCGCGTGACGCGTGACGGTCCGACATGAGCGTCACTCTGGATATTAGACTGAAGAGAGCCAACAAAGTCTACCATGAAGGGGCAAGTGACGCTAGCAAACGGCTAGCCGCGGCTAGCTTGTGTTCAGCTCGTTAGCTGAACACAAGCTAGCCGCGGCTAGATTGTTAACGAGCCGTCGGAAGGTTTTACGACACTGTCGTAACTTAGTGTTTAACGTAACCCTCTTGTAGTCTTCCTCTCCGCACGTGACCAACAGCTGATTAGCTGATGTGTTTTTAATTTAAATACATATACTCAAGTGTAATTTTGAGTATTTCCATTTCATGCTATTACTACATTTGACTACACTGCATTTATTTTTGACAGCTTTTAGATTTAGATTATTAATAAGAAAAATATAAATCCACCAATGCATTATTATTTATTATGACTAATAGCAGCGTGGTAATTTAACTTTGCACATGAATTGATTATTAATTGTAATATCCACACGGTGTCCGGTGGATCACCTGTATTGTCATCATTATTATTATTATTATTATTATTATTGTGGCTGTCAGGAGTCGGTGGCCGGCGTCGTGCTGCTGGTGTGTAAGGAGGCCCTGCAGCACCACGGCGTCGCCCTGACGATGGAGGGCCTGGTCAACCTGCAGCTGAGCTCCAAGAGCGTCGGCGTCTTCGAGGCGTTCTACAACTCCGTCAAGGTGACGCACTGATTAACTGAACGTAATCGCTACTTGCGTCCCAAATATTTCCATTTGAGATGAAAGTGAACCGAGTACATGAACCGCATTTAAGTACAAATGTAAAGGTACTTGTACTTGGAGTGTTTCTATGTAACGTAATACTTGTCCTCCACATAAAGGGAAATGTACTTTTTACTGCTCTACATTTGTCTGACGGCTCACAAAGTTAGATGTTTACATACAAAACGTATGAAGTGATTATAAAATCAGATATTTAGTTTACAGATGAAACAAGTGGAGCTGAAATTAACCGTGAATCGGCCACTCTTAATAATATCTGTCCCTCCGTAGTAACGTAGACCTCCCGCCCCGTGTGTTCGATAGCCCATCCAGCTGATCAGCAGCAACGTGGAGGTGGCCAAGGCCGGGAAGATCCCCGCCGGGAAGACGGAGATCCCCTTCGAGTTCCCTCTGAGCACCAAAGGAAACAAAGTGCTGTACGAGACGTACCACGGCGTCTTCGTCAACATCCAGTACACGCTGCGCTGCGACATGAAGCGCCCCCTGCTGGCCAAAGACCTGAGCAGGAACTGCGAGTTCATCGTTCACTGTCAGGTGAGCGGCACCCGCTTCATTCAGATGAAACATGTTTCTACACTTCCTGTCACGCCTCGTGCGTGTCTGCCTGTCAATCATTATTCGTTAACGCCCCCCATGCATGAATGAAACTCAGCCCCAGAAAGCTAAAGTGGTGCCCACGCCGGTCCACTTCACCATCACGCCGGCGACGCTGCAGAACGCCCGCGAGGTGAGAAAACAATCTGGATTTTAAATGTTTATGGTTTCATATTTCAGGGTTAAAGTCAACACTGTGTTTGTGGGAAATAAATGTGGATTTCATTCAGTACGAAATATGTGATCGTAAAAAAAAAAAAGTAAATTATTGTGCCAGAGTTTCATAAAATATGAAAGAATAACAAAAAAACAATAGGATAGAAATATATAAACGTATATGAACAATAGAATGGCAATTAGAGTGCAAAAGAAATGACACAGACACATTGCAAAATAAATAATAGCAACAAGAGTAAGTAAATTTAAAAAAAAAAGTAAAACATCACTTTTTGGGGGGGAATTTCTTACATTTTCTCTTTCAAATCGTCACAATCTGTTGGTTTTTATATACATATATTTATTTAAATGAATGAGTGTCTCATCGAGGACGAACTTTCTTTCTTCAGAGGAGTTTACTGCCAAAGTTCCTCGTCAAAGGCCACCTGGACGCCACCAGCTGTGTGATCAGCCAGCCGCTGACCGGGGAGCTGGTGGTGGAGAGCTCCGAGGTCCCCGTGAAGAGCATCGAGCTGCAGCTCGTACGAGTGGAAACCTGCGGTGAGTTCACGGCCACTGGGACGCGGGGTTCGTAGTCTTCTTCTGCGGTACCGTTTTCTGAACGTCCGCCGCGTGTGTCCAGGTTGCGCCGAAGGTTACGCCAGAGACGCCACGGAGATCCAGAACATCCAGATCGCCGAGGGCGACGTCTGCCACGGCCTGCCGATCCCCATCTACATGGTGTTCCCCCGGCTGTTCACCAGCCCCACGCTGGAGACCACCAACTTCAAAGTCGGTCAGTGGCGTCTCCCGGTCTGCGTTCAGGTTCTGGTCCACTGGTTCTACTGGTTTAGAACCCCTTTAAAAGGGACTCGCCGCTTCTCACGGCCAGAAGCACGAGCGTATGATCATAATCGTCAGGTTTTCATCTTTCCGACGGCCCTTGAACACAACGCAACCGAGATTTGAGCTTAAAACTGACATTTTATTCTACATGTCTCGTTTTTAAATTACAGAGGCAGACAGACAGACAGACAGGCAGACAGACAGGCGACAGGCAGGCAGACAGGCGACAGACAGACAGGCGACAGACAGACAGGCGACAGGCAGACAGGCAGGCAGACAGGCAGGCAGACAGACAGACAGACAGGCAGGCGGACAGACAGACAGACAGACAGGCAGACAGACAGACAGGCGACAGACAGGCAGGCAGACAGGCGACAGACAGACAGGCGACAGGCAGGCAGACAGACAGACAGACAGGCGACAGACAGACAGGCGACAGACAGGCAGGCAGACAGGCGACAGACAGGCAGGCAGACAGGCGACAGACAGACAGGCGACAGGCAGGCAGACAGACAGGCGGACAGACAGGCAGTGAACTTCTATATTATAATTTAACCGTAACATTTTCTAAAATAGTTTTTATAATCATACAATATTGCGCGTGGGGTCCTCTGAAGAGGCCTTCATGGACCTTGTTTGTTTGTTTGTTTGTTTGTTTGTTTGTTTGTGCTCCTCCAGAGTTCGAGGTCAACGTGGTCATCGTGCTTCATGACGATCACCTGATCACGGAGAACTTCCCCCTGAAGCTGAGCCGAGTCTGAAGCCTCCAGTCGTCATGACAACGTGGAGGAGATCGTTCCTTTTGTTGTTTCAAGTTATAATTAATGTCTTAATTTTTTTTTGCAGACCATAATTAACATTATTATGATTTTCATGACATAATAAAATATGATGTACACTAATTGTAATTAATGCTAAACCGTCATTACTAAAATATTTGTTATGGTATACTTGACCTTTTAATGAAATTACATACAATATTACTTATTTATGAAATAATATTTTATATTTCTATGACATACCTTTATGGTATTATAAGTAAGTATAGACTGTTTATTATAATCCTCTGTCATTGTTATTGTTATTGTTGTGCCTTTTCTATTTGGTAAATCAATAAATACATTTGAAAGAAATTCAAGTTCAGAGTTCTCCGATTAAAAAGCTTTATTGCAGAACTCGTTCAATGAGAAGATCGGACGGGAACGGAGAACCGGCTGAGAGAGGGAACCCCGGAGCAGGGGAACCCAGAACAGCTGACGGGGGGGCGGAGCTCTGAGCACAAGGAACACACAGAACCACAAGGAACGTCCAGATGAGAGGATAGAACTTCACGTCATAGTATGTCGGAAAGGTTATAGAAAAGTCGTCAATAAGTCGTAATATAATATGTCGGAAAGGTTATAGAAAAGTCGTCAATAAGTCGTAATATAATATGTCGGAAAGGTTATAGAAAAGTCGTCAATAAGTCGTAATATAATATGTCGGAAAGGTTATAGAAAAGTCGTCAATAAGTCGTAATGTAATATGTCGGAAAGGTTATAGAAAAGTCGTCAATAAGTCGTAATATAATAATATGTCGGAAAGGTTATAGAAAAGTCGTCAATAAGTCGTAATATAATATATCGTAAAGGTTATAGAAAAGTCGTCAATAAGTCGTAATATAGTATGTCGGAAAGGTTATAGAAAAGTCGTCAATAAGTCGTAATATAATATGTCGGAAAGGTTATAGAAAAGTCGTCAATAAGTCGTAATGTAATATGTCGGAAAGGTTATAGAAAAGTCGTCAATAAGTCGTAATGTAATATGTCGGAAAGGTTATAGAAAAGTCGTCAATAAGTCGTAATATAATAATATGTCGGAAAGGTTATAGAAAAGTCGTCAATAAGTCGTAATATAATATATCGTAAAGGTTATAGAAAAGTCGTCAATAAGTCGTAATATAATAATATGTCGGAAAGGTTATAGAAAAGTCGGCAATAAGTCGTAATATAATATATCGTAAAGGTTATAGAAAAGTCGTCAATAAGTCGTAATATAGTATGTCGGAAAGGTTATAGAAAAGTCGTCAATAAGTCGTAATATAATATGTCGGAAAGGTTATAGAAAAGTCGTCAATAAGTCGTAATATAATATGTCGGAAAGGTTATAGAAAAGTCGTCAATAAGTCGTAATATAATATGTCGGAAAGGTTATAGAAAAGTCGTCAATAAGTCGTAATATAATAATATGTCGGAAAGGTTATAGAAATGTCGTCAATAAGTCGTAATATAATATGTCGTAAAGGTTATAGAAAAGTCGTCAATAAGTCGTAATATAGTATGTCGGAAAGGTTATAGAAAAGTCGTCAATAAGTCGTAATATAATATGTCGGAAAGGTTATAGAAAAGTCGTCAATAAGTCGTAATATAATATGTCGGAAAGGTTATAGAAAAGTCGTCAATAAGTCGTAATGTAATATGTCGGAAAGGTTATAGAAAAGTCGTCAATAAGTCGTAATATAATAATATGTCGGAAAGGTTATAGAAAAGTCGTCAATAAGTCGTAATATAATATATCGTAAAGGTTATAGAAAAGTCGTCAATAAGTCGTAATATAGTATGTCGGAAAGGTTATAGAAAAGTCGTCAATAAGTCGTAATATAATATGTCGGAAAGGTTATAGAAAAGTCGTCAATAAGTCGTAATGTAATATGTCGGAAAGGTTATAGAAAAGTCGTCAATAAGTCGTAATGTAATATGTCGGAAAGGTTATAGAAAAGTCGTCAATAAGTCGTAATATAATAATATGTCGGAAAGGTTATAGAAAAGTCGTCAATAAGTCGTAATATAATATATCGTAAAGGTTATAGAAAAGTCGTCAATAAGTCGTAATATAGTATGTCGGAAAGGTTATAGAAAAGTCGTCAATAAGTCGTAATGTAATATGTCGGAAAGGTTATAGAAAAGTCGTCAATAAGTCGTAATGTAATATGTCGGAAAGGTTATAGAAAAGTCGTCAATAAGTCGTAATGTAATATGTCGGAAAGGTTATAGAAAAGTCGTCAATAAGTCGTAATGTAATATGTCGGAAACGTTATAGAAAAGTCGTAATATAATATGTCGGAAAGGTTATAGAAAAGTTGTCAATAAGTCGTAATGTAATATGTCGGAAAGGTTATAGAAAAGTCGTCAATAAGTCGTAATATAGTATGTCGGAAAGGTTATAGAAAAGTCGTCAATAAGTCGTAATATAATATGTCGGAAAGGTTATAGAAAAGTCGTCAATAAGTCGTAATGTAATATGTCGGAAAGGTTATAGAAAAGTCGTCAATAAGTCGTAATGTAATATGTCGGAAAGGTTATAGAAAAGTCGTCAATAAGTCGTAATGTAATATGTCGGAAACGTTATAGAAAAGTCGTAATATAATATGTCGGAAAGGTTATAGAAAAGTCGTCAATAAGTCGTAATATAGTATGTCGGAAAGGTTATAGAAAAGTCGTCAATAAGTCGTAATATAATATGTCGGAAAGGTTATAGAAAAGTCGTCAATAAGTCGTAATGTAATATGTCGGAAAGGTTATAGAAAAGTCGTCAATAAGTCGTAATGTAATATGTCGGAAAGGTTATAGAAAAGTCGTTAATAAGTCGTAATGTAATATGTCGGAAACGTTATAGAAAAGTTGTAATATAATATGTCGGAAAGGTTATAGAAAAGTTGTCAATAAGTCGTAATGTAATATGTCGGAAAGGTTATAGAAAAGTCGTCAATAAGTCGTAATATAATATGTCGGAAAGGTTATAGAAAAGTCGTCAATAAGTCGTAATATAATATGTCGAAAAGGTTATAGAAAAGTCGTCAATAAGTCGTAATGTAATATGTCGGAAAGGTTATAGAAAAGTCGGCAATAAGTCGTAATATAATAATATGTCGGAAAGGTTATAGAAAAGTCGTCAATAAGTCGTAATATAATATATCGTAAAGGTTATAGAAAAGTCGTCAATAAGTCGTAATATAGTATGTCGGAAAGGTTATAGAAAAGTCGTCAATAAGTCGTAATATAGTATGTCGGAAAGGTTATAGAAAAGTCGTCAATAAGTCGTAATATAATATGTCGGAAAGGTTATAGAAAAGTCGTCAATAAGTCGTAATATAATATGTCGGAAAGGTTATAGAAAAGTCGTCAATAAGTCGTAATATAATATGTCGGAAAGGTTATAGAAAAGTCGTCAATAAGTCGTAATATAATAATATGTCGGAAAGGTTATAGAAAAGTCGTCAATAAGTCGTAATATAATATGTCGGAAAGGTTATAGAAAAGTCGACAATAAGTCGTAATATAATATGTCGGAAAGGTTATAGAAAAGTCGTCAATAAGTCAGTTTCACAGACATTAATAAATATAAATCTTAGTATAGTTTAACATACATATTAATAAATATAAATCATAGTATAGTTAGACATGCATATTAATAAATATAAATCATAGTATAGTTTGACAGACATTAATAAATATAAATCATAGTATAGTTTGACAGACATTAATAAATATAAATCTTAGTATAGTTTGACATGCACATTAATAAATATAAATCTTAGTATAGTTTGACAGACATTAATAAATATAAATCATAGTATAGTTAGACATGCATATTAATAAATATAAATCATAGTATAGTTTGACAGACATTAATAAATATAAATCTTAGTATAGTTTGACATGCACATTAATAAATATAAATCTTAGTATAGTTTGACAGACATTAATAAATATAAATCATAGTATAGTTAGACATGCATATTAATAAATATAAATCATAGTATAGTTTGACAGACATTAATAAATATAAATCTTAGTATAGTTAGACATGCATATTAATAAATATAAATCATAGTATAGTTTGACAGACATTAATAAATATAAATCATAGTATAGTTAGACATGCATATTAATAAATATAAATCATAGTATAGTTTAACATGCATATTAATAAATATAAATCATAGTATAGTTAGACATGCATATTAATAAATATAAATCATAGTATAGTTTAACATGCATATTAATAAATATAAATCATAGTATAGTTTGACAGACATTAATAAATATAAATCATAGTATAGTTTGACAGACATTAATAAATATAAATCATAGTATAGTTTGACAGACATTAATAAATATAAATCATAGTATAGTTTCACAGACATATTAATAAATATAAATCATAGTATAAACATGAACCTGTTGTGAACTCGTCGTCCAGCCGGAGTTTGCTGCTCGAGCAGAAAGACGTTCTCTTTCGCCACCTACGAGCCAAGAACACAATATATATCTATTTATTTACATATTTATATTTACATATTTATCTATATATTTATCTATACATCTATATTTACATACTTATCTATATATATATATATCTATATTTACATATTTATCTATATATATTTACATATTCATCTATATATTTACATATTTATATATCTATTTACTTATATATTTATCCATCTATATATTTATCTATATATTTGTATATCTATATATTTACATATTTATATCCATATATTTATATATATTTATATATCTATATATTTATCCATCTATATATTTGTATATATATATTTACATATTTATATATCTATATATTTGTATATATATATTTACATATTTATATATCTATATATTTGTATATATATATTTACATATTTATATATTTATCCATCTATATATTTGTATATCTATATATTTACATATCTATATATTTGTATATATATATATTTACATATTTATATATCTATATATTTGTATATATATATTTACATATTTATATATTTATCCATCTATATATTTGTATATCTATATATTTACATATCTATATATTTGTATATATATATATTTACATATTTATATATCTATATATTTGTATATATATATTTACATATTTATATATTTATCCATCTATATATTTGTATATCTATATATTTACATATTTATATCCATATATATTTATATATCTATATATTTATCCATCTATATATTTGTATATATATATATTTACATATTTATATATCTATATATTTGTATATATATATTTACATATTTATCCATCTATATATTTGTATATCTATATATTTACATATTTATATCCATATATATTTATATATCTATATATTTATCCATCTATATATTTGTATATATATATTTACATATTTATATATCTATATATTTATCCATCTATATATTTGTATATATATATTTACATATTTATATATCTATATATTTGTATATATATAGAGATCCTCATCAGATCAGACTACCTGCTGCTCTGGGATCAGTGGCTGAAAGTCCATGTACTCAAGTATTTGCCACTTCATACTTCTACTCCGCCACAGAGACAAATGTTGTACAATTACACTCGTTATGTACTCGTTTCTCCACCAATTAAGATTCATATTGTTCTACATTAAACGAGCCGACAGTTCACAAAAGTAAACAACTTAAATTAACCGCTGACTATTCTGATAATTTCACGGTTCCAGCGTCACAAACGTGAAGTTTTGCTGCTTTTCCTTTTAATAAAGTCTCACTTTTGGGTATTTGTGACAAACTAATAATAATAATATATAATACGACTTGTGTAGTTTGTACACTCGCCAGTGAAAGATGAAGATGATGAAGAGGAGCACCAGGGACACCAGGTCGGTGAGAACCCACATCACGTTGAACTGGTCTGGACTCTGAGACAGGAAACAGGAAGTCAGGATTCACCACCTTGATATCGTCTACGTGTACTTATACACATAAAACTACTTCTCATGAAGAGAAAACCTGGTTCACAACTTTAGTTTCCTTCATTAACATAAAATTAAAGTGGAGTTAGTATTCGTTTATACACATTTGCAATATTAATCTTAGTGTACACTGTGCATGTACTTGAGCGTGTGTACTTGAACGCGTGTACTTGAGCGTGTGTACTTGAATGCTTGTACTTGAGCGTGTGTACTTGATAGCATGTACTTGCGCGTACTTGAGAGCTTGTACTTGAGCGTGTGTACTTGAATGCGTGTACTTAAGCGTGTGTACTTGATAGCATATACTTGTGCGTACTTGATAGCGTGTACTTGAGAGCGTGTACTTGAGAGCATGTACTTGAGCATGTTTACTTGAGTGCGTGTACTTGAGCGAGGACCTTGAGTACGTGTACTTGAGCATGTGTACTTGATAGCGTGTACTTGACAGCGTGTAGTGTGTACTTGAGAGCGTGTACTTGAGCGAGGACCTTGAGTATGTGTACTTGAGCGCGTGTACTTGATAGCGTGTACTTGAGAGCGTGTACTTGAGCGCGTGTACTTGATAGCGTGTACTTGAGAGCGTGTACTTGAGCGAGGACCTTGAGTATGTGTACTTGAGCGCGTGTACTTGATAGCGTGTACTTGTGTGTACTTGAGAGCATGTACTTGCGTGTACTTGAGTGCGTGTACTTGAGCGAGGACCTTGAGTACGTGTACTTGATAGCTTGTACTTGAGCGAGGACCTTGAGTACGTGTACTTGAGCGCGTGTACTTGAGAGCGTGTACTTGTGTGTACTTGAGAGCGTGTACTTGAGCGTACTCGGCGGTTACCATGAGGAACAGGGGCGAGCTCATGCCGCTCAGCAGCTGGGGGGCGTTGCTGGTGACCGACTGGACGCCGCAGCACCAGGCCAGAGAGAAGAGCCACGGCTGGCTGACCACGTACAGGTTGGTGCTGATGTTCACCGCGGCGTACGCGCTGCGGACAAGGAGGTCAGAGGTCGTGTTGCAACACACCCACGAGGAGGGGGCGGGGCCATCTTTAATACTCACACACCTGGTGAGCTCGGTGGACATGGAGCTGTAGTGCAGGTTCAGGGTGACGATGCGCTGGCTCTGGAGCTCCTCCAGGGGGAGCCGGCTGCCCGATACCTGCTGGAGCTCGGGATCCAAGTCCTGGACCAGAGCGCGCAGTTCTGAGGGCAGCCACAACACCTGGTGACACACACACACACATACACACACGTATACACACACACACACACACACAGTAAACAACACAATAAGGCTGCCTTCTGGTGTGAGAGTCAGAACATGATGGGCTTCGCTCCTCTTCGGCTCCATGAAGCCGTGAGGAGCTCACCTGGGAGGAGTGGATGGAGGACTCGTTCTGGATGACCTCCAACGTGCGTTGGATCCAGGTGTCCCTGTACGGGTGACCTCTGGGCGGACGGTAGAGGTCAAAGATCACCTGTTTGTCCCTCCGAGCTGCCAGATGGAGGAAGGCCTGCAGGCTGCAGACGGTCTGCTTCTCCGCCTGCAGCCGGTCGTCTGCTGCCAGAGAGCCGGCTGTACCGAACGGGTTGTTCTGGAAGGGACAACAATCAATACCAATTAGTACTGGGACAGAACCAGCAGGTCAATGGGTTCTTCATTCAGAATGAACTGCTGCATGTCATCGGTACACACAGCTGCTGATCCGTTGATTACAATCAATACTTTGGGATAAGAGAAACAGAATAGAAGTCTATGCTTCATGTTAAAGCTGCATTCTCTCTCCTGACCACCAGGGGGCGACTCCTCTGGTTGTATAGAAGTCTATGCTTCATGTTAAAGCTGCATTCTCTCTCCTGACCACCAGGGGGCGACCCCTCTGGTTGTATAGAAGTCCATGCTTCATGTGTTAAAGCTGCATTCTCTCTCCTGACCACCAGGGGGCGACTCCTCTGGTTGTATAGAAGTTTATGCTTCATGTGTTAAAGCTGCATTCTCTCTCCTGACCACCAGGGGGCGACTCCTCTGGTTGTATAGAAGTCTATGCTTCATGTGTTAAAGCGGCATTCTCTCTCCTGACCACCAGGGGTCGACTCCTCTGGTTGTATAGAAGTCTATGCTTCATGTGTTAAAGCTGCATTCTCTCTCCTGACCACCAGGGGGCGACTCCTCTGGTTGTATAGAAGTCTATGCTTCATGTGTTAAAGCTGCATTCTCTCTACTGACCACCAGGGGGCGACTCCTCTGGTTGTATAGAAGTCTATGCTTCATGTGTTAAAGCTGCATTCTCTCTACTGACCACCAGGGGGCGACTCCTCTGGTTGTATAGAAGTCTATGCTTCATGTGTTAAAGCTGCATTCTCTCTCCTGACCACCAGGGGGCGACTCCTCTGGTTGTATAGAAGTCTATGCTTCATGTTAAAGCTGCATTCTCTCTCCTGACCACCAGGGGGCGACCCCTCTGGTTGTATAGAAGTCCATGCTTCATGTGTTAAAGCTGCATTCTCTCTCCTGACCACCAGGGGGCGACTCCTCTGGTTGTATAGAAGTTTATGCTTCATGTGTTAAAGCTGCATTCTCTCTCCTGACCACCAGGGGGCGACTCCTCTGGTTGTATAGAAGTCTATGCTTCATGTGTTAAAGCGGCATTCTCTCTCCTGACCACCAGGGGTCGACTCCTCTGGTTGTATAGAAGTCTATGCTTCATGTGTTAAAGCTGCATTCTCTCTCCTGACCACCAGGGGGCGACTCCTCTGGTTGTATAGAAGTCTATGCTTCATGTGTTAAAGCTGCATTCTCTCTACTGACCACCAGGGGGCGACTCCTCTGGTTGTATAGAAGTCTATGCTTCATGTGTTAAAGCTGCATTCTCTCTCCTGACCACCAGGGGGCAACTCCTCTGGTTGTATAGAAGTCTATGCTTCATGTTAAAGCTGCATTCTCTCTCCTGACCACCAGGGGGCGACCCCTCTGGTTGTATAGAAGTCCATGCTTCATGTGTTAAAGCTGCATTCTCTCTCCTGACCACCAGGGGGCGACTCCTCTGGTTGTATAGAAGTTTATGCTTCATGTGTTAAAGCTGCATTCTCTCTCCTGACCACCAGGGGGCGACTCCTCTGGTTGTATAGAAGTCTATGCTTCATGTGTTAAAGCGGCATTCTCTCTCCTGACCACCAGGGGTCGACTCCTCTGGTTGTATAGAAGTCTATGCTTCATGTGTTAAAGCTGCATTCTCTCTCCTGACCACCAGGGGGCGACTCCTCTGGTTGTATAGAAGTCTATGCTTCATGTGTTAAAGCTGCATTCTCTCTCCTGACCACCAGGGGGCGACTCCTCTGGTTGTATAGAAGTCTATGCTTCATGTGTTAAAGCTGCATTCTCTCTACTGACCACCAGGGGGCGACTCCTCTGGTTGTATAGAAGTCTATGCTTCATGTGTTAAAGCTGCATTCTCTCTACTGACCACCAGGGGGCGACTCCTCTGGTTGTATAGAAGATATAAGTACACGTTGTACTAACGGAGAGGAACCAGGCCCCGGCGTTCAGCTCCTCCAGCTCCGTCCAGGTGAACATGGCCGCCGGGCTGTCGGTCCGGTTGGGGAACACCTGCTGCACGTTGGTGGTCCGTCGCAGAGTCTGGTCGTGCATCAGGAACGGGACGCCATCAAGGCTGAGGAGGAGGAGGAGGAGGAGGAGGAGGAGGAGGAGGAGGAGGAGGAGGAGGAAGAAGAGGAGGAGGAGGAAGAGGAAGAGGAGGAGGAGGAAGAGGAGGAAGAGGAGGAGGAGGAGGAGCATGAAGAGGAGGTGGTAAAGCTCCCCTGAACATTTAATTGATAAGCTTGAAACGTCCTCGTGAGGTTTTCAGTGAAACTCCTTAACATCTCCTTAACATCTCCTTAACATCTCCATGTATATATTTAGTACTCGTGGATCAATAAACCTGATCGGAAGCCAATAACGATCCATACCGTCTCCCATTGATCCGCTGACTGACCTGATGGTGACGTCCGTCTCCAGACCGCCACTTCCTGCCTCCACGGCCTTCTCGAAGGCCATCAGGGTGTTCTCTGGAGCCAGCTGCCAATCACAGGATACATAATCAATACGTAATCAATACATTTACTCTTCGAGCTCGAGAGGAAAGTCTTGGTCCCCGCTCACCATCGGCGCCCCCCTGTGGCCGATGAGGGCCGGTGCCGGGCCGAGGGTCCCGTCCTCTTTGATACAAGGAGAGTACAACCCGAGGGGCACCAGGTAGAGGGCCGACAGGGTGGACAGGTACAGCCCCAGGATTAGGCCCCGCCTCCCTGAAGCACAAACACAGTGTTGTTGTGGTTTGAACAAACATTTGAGAACCTGGAAATGTTGATATTTACACATTTAAACATATTTTCTGAAAAACATGTAATAACAATAATCGTACGGAGGAAGTTGCGTCTCCTTAAAGGAGAAGTAACGTGTTCATCATTAAGCTTTAGAGGTTCGATAGCTTCAGACAGAACCTGGCTAGCTGTTTCCCTCTGATTCCAGTCTTTGTGCTAAGCTAAGCTATGCTAACTGTCCGTAGCTTCATATTTAGCGAACAGACTGGAGGGAGGAGTCACTCCTCACTCTCCTCTCACTCCGTCTCAGATGATTATGCAAATCAGAGGAAACAAGCTCCGCCCTCACCTCTGCTGCTCATGCGGAAGAAATGCAACGCTATTGGCCAAGACAGCGCCGTCATCAGTAAGACTCCGCCCACATGAAGATACGGAGCAGTTACCTGGAGTCAGGACACAAAACATAGCCTGGTGTCAGGAGGAGGAGGCGCATGAGGAGGAGGAGGAGGAGGAGCATGAGGAGGAAGAGGAGGAGGATGAGGAGGAGCATGAGGAGGAGGAAGAGGAGGAGGAGGATGAGGAGGCGCATGAGGAGGATCATGACGAGGAGCATGAGGAGGAAGAGGAGCATGAGGAGGATCATGACGAGGAGCATGAGGAGGAAGAGGATCATGAGGAGGATCATGAGGAGGAGCATGAGGATCATGAGGAGGAGCATGAGGAGGAGCATGAGGAGGAGCATGAAGAGGAGCATGAGGAGGAGCATGAGGAGGATCATGAGGAGCATGAGGATCATGAGGAGGAGCATGAAGAGGAGCATGAGGAGGATCATGAGGAGGAGCATGAGGAGCATGAGGATCATGAGGAGGAGCATGAAGAGGAGCATGAGGAGGATCATGAGGAGCATGAGGATCATGAGGAGGAGCATGAAGAGGAGCATGAGGAGGATCATGAGGAGGATCATGAGGAGGATCATGAGGATCATGAGGAGGATCATGAGGAGCATGAGGATCATGAGGAGGATCATGAGGATCATGAGGAGGATCATGAGGAGCATGAGGATCATGAGGAGGATCATGAGGAGGATCATGAGGAGGAGCATGAGGAGCATGAGGATCATGAGGAGGAGCATGAAGAGGAGCATGAGGAGGATCATGAGGATCATGAGGAGGATCATGAGGAGGAGCATGAAGAGGAGCATGAGGAGGAGCATGAGGAGCAGCGTCACCTGGAAGGAGAGCAGTAGAGTCGTCCACTCTTTCCTCCACAGGTCGGATAAGACGGCCAAGGAGACGACGGAGAACGTCAACGTCAGCAGAACCCCGAACTGAGAAGAGAACGTGTTATTAATAATATACAACCTGTTTATATAGTACTACAACCTGTTTATATAGTACTATACAACCTGTTTATATAGTACTACA
>NC_046979.1:1406610-1481610 GCF_009769545.1 Cyclopterus lumpus | reverse complement strand
AGGAGCTTGTGACTCCGCCCACCAGTCAAAGTCGTTGTAGTCGTTCCTCGCTTGTCCCCAGAAGTATAGAAACACCAGCGTGGAGCAGAAAGTCGCCGCCAGCAGAGCGAAGCTGACGCCTTCCAGCTGTGGACAGAAACAAGTTGATTTATTGTTTTTTAAATTTATTTATTTCCTCGTTTCAATGGACACGGACGGCTGACCTTTGACCTCCGTGGAGAGAAAAGTCCTCAAACAATAAAACTGGTCTCTCACATCACTTCAATAATGACGCAAATGGATTTAATTGTTTAAAGTGAGGTCCGGGGACCCTCAGGGGTCTGGGGGCCCTCAGAGGTCCCGGGGCCCTCAGAGGTCTGGGGTCCCTCAGAGGTCCCGGGTCCCTCAGAGGTCCGGGGACCCTCAGGGGCCCGGGTCCCTCAAGGGTCCCGGGGCCCTCAGGGGTCCGGGGTCCCTCAGAGGTCCCGGGTCCCTCAGGGGTCCAGGGACCCCGGAGGTCCAGGAAAAGTTTTCACAATTAATTTATTCAAAAAACTATTTTTTTTATTTTCACAGTTTTTCACAACAAATAAAAATTACTTAAAACTTAAACTAAATAACTTTTCGTCCCGTTTCATCCACAACACACGAAGAGCTGAAACTAAATGATCCACTTTAATAAAAAGCTTTTTTTAATGAACTCCACTTATACAAATTAAATGATGCGTCGTAATAATCCAATAATATGTAAAAATATACCTTTACGTCTAATACTTAAAGTACATTTAGTTGACAATACTTCTGTACGGTGAATATTTCACTCAATATGAACCATTTATGACGTCATTTCTTGTTTCTGCAGACTTTTATTTTGGCAGGACTCTAAAAACCCAGTCAAGTAAACCTTTAGGGCCCATGCCCCCCCCCCCCCCCCCGTGACCTCTGACCTTGCTGCAGCAGCAGTCTCCCGGCCGGCCGCGGCTCCTCTCGTCGCGGCTCCACCGGCAGCCGTACAGGCCGCGCAGGCACGACGCCAGCGGCCGCGCGGACGTCATGACGTCAGCACACCTGCAAAACACACGCGCGCACACACACACTTTACAAGTTCATATTTATGGGATAACATTTTTATTTATTTTTAAATTCATAATTAAAATACTAATGAGCTGCAGCAGCAACAACCTGCTTTAATATTAAGTCATGAGTAATAATATTGAGATGATGTATAATAATAGTACAATTATGCATTGAGTAATCTTCTTTTAATTATATTTTTGGGGATTATAAGGTACATTTTAAATATTTTTAACGAGGTGTCAGTTTAATAAAAGGACCTGTAGACGTATCGTGCTACTTTCATACAGAATAAAAGTTATAAAAGTTAATGAATCAGCACATTTGAACTATGGACGCCTTTATAATCACATTCCTGTGCACACTTGAAACATAACAATATGAATCCTCTTTTAATTGGAGATTCCGTCCAATAACAAGCTGCAGGCCAAAGTCTCAGCAGGAAAGATTTAGACAGTTGGATTTTGTTATTTTGGGAAGGAAATCAGAATAAATATCTCCTATTGAGTTACATAAACAACGCCTCAGATTATGTCTGTTCTTCCCGAGAGAACTTTAAGCTCTTGTGTAACTGCTTCAGGTTTATTATCACGGTCCAGAGGGTGGATTATACTTTTATTGCACTCAAGTATTGTGCTCTACGCTTTATGTTATTTTCATTATAACGTATCCAGGAATGTTATATAAGGCATCACGATGCACAGAAAGTTATATCATAACCTAACACTTGTGTTTATTACTTCACCTGCTCTATGGTCACACCAACACACTTAGAAAAATAACCTTTAAAAATAAGTAAAATACTTACATTATGAATGAATTACAGAGAAAAACAAAAGCTGCAACAGTTTGAAATGAAGGAGCTCCGTTCAATAACCCGACTGCTCAGTCATGACGTCACTCCCCACATGCACGAGGACCTTTAAAGCACGCTCCATTAAATTAGTTGTCAACGCATATTTTTTATAACATAAAAAAAAAAACACATAACGTCGGTTACTCTGCCCCCACGTGATCCTCCGGGTCGGTTCTGCCTCCCGACGAACGGCGGAGCAGCAGCCGCAGAGCGCTCTCCTCCCCCGGCTACCCCGATGGAGAAGCAACCGGCCCTCGGATGAGGACGCGGAGTAAAGCTAACTCTTGTTAGCTCACACGGGTACCGGAAGTCAAACCTTCAGAATTAAAGCGCCAGATTTGAACTTGCACTTTATATTGCGAATTATGACGGAGGACACTGTACGGTGATTTTAAATGTGAAAAACAAAAATATTGTTATTAATGTTGACTAAACGGCTGATTCTGTATCGATCGATGCAACGTTACAAGTTTAGATTAAAACTAAATGCCGCAAACAATACATATTTTATTTTGAAGGGATCTGCGGAAATGAGCATATTGTCCATCGTTTGATGCTTTACACGATGTTGATGTCAGTGAAAAGTGAAAAGTAAAAAGTCAGTGAAAGTGACTTTTATAACTTTATTATAGTCAAGAAGGATTTTTTTTTGTTTACAGGCAGACATTAATACGAATGTAAAATATATATCTTTCCAAATAAAAAGATGTTTAATTATCAATGCTGCTTAGTTTTGGATTTGCTCCTAAAAAAAAAAAAAATTATAAATAAATAAAGAGAAACACATGATGGAGAAAATCTCCTCTCACAGAGCTAAACGTATATGGAGGACAAATAATGTGAATATGGAAAAGGAAAATATAGCAAAAACATGTTTTGCATACAAATATTAAAAGTGTGAATCACTTAATTCATTGAAAAGTAATAAACTGGGTTTCGTGTATCTGGGTCGTAGTTGTTTTGTCGTGTCTTTCTGCAGCTATTTGCTGCCATATTGTAATAAAAGCTTTTAAAAAAGTAAACGCAATCCAGGTCGTGTCCATATATCCTACGATGAGACGATGAGACGTCACGTTGTATGAAAACTGGAGCTCTTCATCAACAACGTCCCTCAAAAGACTGCACAAATAAATCTTTCATTTAAATTAAATTAAACCTGGTTGTGTGATAATTGGTTCAAATGATGTTACGATTTGTCATGTTTTAATTTAATTTAATGTATTAAACATGAAATGTCTATTCAGGGCAAAACACTAAATCTGGATTAGTTTATTAATCCCCATGAAGCAGACTAGACTCTCATGGAGGATTATGGCCATGAGTCAACTCAGTGTGTCACGGTCCAAATATTTCCACAATAAAAGCTCGTTCCGTGCATGTCGTGCACGGAACGAGCTTTTATTTCTTTATTTACTTTCTGGTCAAACTGCTTCAGTGTCAATAAAGTTTCCTCATAGGAGATGTGACCTGTGTACCGCCCATCAAGCATCAATCAATTCACAATAAATAACAGCACATCCGGTTTCCTGCCAAAATAAAATATTGCTGGATAGTAAAAGGAGGACACAACGCCTAGTTTTAATACTAATAATGTATGTATTAGTACTGATGCATTCCTTGTACTTGTATTAGAGTACCTCCACACTGGGATCCTGCTACTTTAACTTATACGAAAACCGGAGGAGCTGCGATTCGCAATTGCGCTTTTACTTTGAAGGCATAACCGCCTCGCTTCCTGTTTCGCAGCCTGCGGGTTCGACGCGGCGTTGAGCAACTTTGTTTGTCCCAAAGAGCCGCTTTCTAAAAGTTGGACGGCTCCGCGAGGTTCGGCGTGACCCCACCGGACACATGGCCGACCTGTGCGTCTCCCTGGCGGCGGTGGGCGGCGCGGTGCTGCTCAGCGAGGCGCTGCGCCGCGCGGCCGCGCGTCTGGTTCCGGGACCGGGACCGTACTGGACGTACCTGCTGGAGGCGGCGGCCGCCTTCCAGCTCTGCAGCTGCACCCACGAGCTGAAGCTGCTGAGCGAAGCGGCGCCGCCGGGGCTGCCGCTCGGCCTCGCGCTCACCTACGTGGTGACGGCGGTCCACCTGTCCACTTTCCGCGGGGCCGCGTGCAACCCCTGCGCGGCTCTGGAGAGCGTCTGCCGCGGCAGGAGCGGCGTCGGCGCGGCCGCCGTCCTCGTCGCCTGCCAGTTCGCCGCCGCGGTCGCCGCGCGGTTTTTTCGCCGCCTCCGTCTGGTCGCTGGGTCTCTCCGACGTCCACGTCCGGCACCGGAGGTTCGGGTTCCGGTGCTTCGACCCCCTCGGAGGGACTCTGCTGGAGGCCGCGGCCGCGGAGCTCGGCTGCGCCTTCGCCGTCCAAGCCGCCGCCATGCACGCGCACAAGCTGGACGAAAAACTTCGCGTTCACTTCATCGCCGCCGTCGTCACCGCGCTGGTTTACGCAGGTGCGTTTGATTACCTGCAGCTCATTTGCATATTCACACCACCCCAAACAGATCAACCCCTAATATATATATATATATATATATATATATATATATATATATATATATATATATATATATTTATATATATATATATATATATATATGTCAACAATTCAAAATAAAACAAATGACATTACAATAAAATACGATATCTTTAGTAAGTAGTGGTAATAAAGTAAGAACATTATAAATAAGTCACAAATTGTCCAAAACCAAAGCTGAAGAAAACCAGTAAAATTAATAATTACCTTAATTATGTGGTTCTTAAAACTATAAAATAATTAAGTCTTGGACACGCAAAGACAAAACGTATTAAATAAAATGAACAACAGCAAGTAAATGATTTAATCTGTCAATTATTGTGCAAGAAAATAATAAGAAACAACGTCAAAACATAACAATGTAATTTACTATTATATAAGCCTGAGAGAACCTACAGTGGAGAAACGGTAGATTTTAATAGTTTTTAGAGGGATTAAAACGTCAAAGTTGGTGTCAATTAACTTGTTTAGTAAATAATGAACTAATCGCCTTAACGTGTCTTTAGTTCTGAGGTCACTAAGAACTAATTTAAGTTGATTTAAATCAATCATTTAAGTAAATAAATCCGATTGCGTACTTGTATTCAGGCCCTTCTCTGTAACGTGTTTTCTCTCTGCAGGTGGAGGTATTTCTGGAGCGATGTTTAACCCCGTCCTGGCCTTCTCCGTCCAGTTCCCCTGCAGCGGCCACAGCTACCTGGAGTACGGCTTCGTGTACTGGCTGGGACCGGCCTTAGGTCTGTAGTGAACTACACCTTTTATTTATTTATTTATATATTTATATATATATATACGTCCACCACCGTGTGACCTCCCGTCCCTTCAGGCATGGCGAGCTGCATTCTGCTGTTTGAGAAGATCATCCCCTTCCTGTCTGGAGAGAGCGCCGTCAGGCCGGACGTCCAGAAGAAGAAGAAGAAGACGCAGTAGAAGAAGAAGAAGAAGAAGAAGAAGAAGAAGAAGCAGCAGCGTCAGTGACGTGGGGCATATTCACGTTTGTGTCTTAAGCTTTTTATTCCAAAATACCAGCAGACATTAATATCCCTTTTTTAATTTAACACTACAAAATAAAGTGCAGGACGACGAGGTCGCTGACCTTAACTTAACCTTAAGGTCGCTGACCTTAACTTAACCTTAAGGTCGCTGACCTTAACTTAACCTTAACGTCGCTGACCTTAACTTAACCTTAAGGTCGCTGACCTTAACTTAACCTTAAGGTCGCTGACCTTAACTTAACTTAACGTCGCTGACCTTAACTTAACCTTAACGTTGCTGACCTTAACTTAACTTAACCTTAAGTTCTGCATACTTTTAATGAGACGGATAACAACTGACTTCATTCATTACCACACACACACACACACACACACACACACACACACACACACACACACACATTACAGCACGGACAACATTCATGCCAATAATATAGATTTATTTTTTACTTAAAGGACACATTTTATACCTCTTAACCATAAGTGTGCTTATGAAGTGCAGTCCGTGTACCTGAAGAGTCGGAACCGACTCACAAGAAAAAGACCTTCAAGACGCTTTTAATACACAAGAATGAACCAAAGTGCTCACAGAAGTGGTTAATAAGACGTTAATATGACATTAATATGACATTAATGACATTAATATGACGTTAATATGATGTTAATAAGACGTTAATAAGACGTTAATATGATGTTAATACGACATTAATGACGTTAATATGACATTTACAAATAAAAACATAAATACACTAATCAAACCTTATAAAACTCAATAATAACGGATATTAAAACAGTACTTTCTAATCTGTTAAATAGTAAAGAAGAGTTAAAGAAGTATAACGTTTGGTTTTATTTAGCATAAATCTTAAAGAATTAAACTCTTATTCCACCAAAAGGTTGAAAGAATACAACTTTAAATACCTCAATCAGCTGGTTTGTTGTGATTATTAAACACAATGTACAGGATCATATTTAGTGTACTGTTGTGATTTAAATTCATTTGTAATATCACATAAATTCATATTTTTAATAAAACATCTATTTTAAAAATCTGCACATTGTATGGTTTTAATTTCTTATTTTTTTTATAAAGATTGTTTCATGCTCAATAAAATAAAAATCAGTTTTGTTTAAAGCTAAAATTATATTATTGCGTAATAGCCCATTTCAGAATAATCTATATTATATTATTGGATTATTATTATTATTAAAATGCATTTAATAATGCTGCTAGTAAACGTGCTGCTAATATATTTTATATCATGACGTAATGTGATTTATTTGTTGATTTATATTTAGTAAACAATGTAGAACATGGAAGTACAAGTACCTCAACGGTGTGTTTAACACTGAGAATGGAATGTTTATGTTTATTAACGTTGATCTCGTTAATAAACAATGAAAGTCTTTGTTATCAGTTCATTGTTCTTTTTGATCTCTTCGTTTGTTCGCTGATTATTATTCTAAAGAGACCTGAACGATCAATAATCTATTATCTATAATCAATAATCTATTATCTATAATATATTATCAATAATCTATAATCAATAATCTATCTATAATCTATTATCAATAATCTGATCTATAATCAATAATCTATTATCAATAATCTGATCTATAATCTATAATCAATAATATGATCTATAATCAATAATCAATTATCTATAATCTATTATCAATAATCTATCTATAATCTATTATCAATAATCTGATCTATAATCAATAATCTATAATCTATTATCAATAATCTGATCTATAATCAATAATCTATTATCAATAATCTATAATCAATAATCTATTATCAATAATCTGATCTATAATCTATAATCAGATCTATAATCAATAATCTATTATCAATAATCTATTATCTATAATCAATAATCTATAATCAATAATCTATTATCAATAATCTATTATCTATAATCAATAATCTATAATCAATAATCTATTATCAATAATCTATTATCAATAACATCAATAAAACCAGAAAACACGGTTGAGCTTCGTCTCATTCGGAGACTCGACTCATAAACCAGAAAACCTCGTTGGGTCACACCACCCGACCTTTGACCCCCCCTATTAATTATTGTTGTCTTTAAACTTCTTCACATCCCGTTTGTTTACTCTAGTTTGTTTACTCTCCAGTTTGTTTACTCTCCAGTTTGTTTACTCTAGTTTGTTTACTCTAGTTTGTTTACTCTCCAGTTTGTTTACTCTCCAGTTTGTTTACTCTACAGTGTCACAACAAGATCATCGTCACGTAGAAAGAACCCAAAAGGACAAACCGGTCAGAGAGGTTTTTAATAATTGAGGAAGCTCATACCTTGAACTTGCTCTGAAGAACATCCTGAGAGAACCGGGTTCCTCCTGAGAGAACCGGGTTCATCCTGAGAGAACCAGGTTTATTTTTGAGAGAACCGGGTTCCTCCTGAGAGAACCGGGTTCATTTTTGAGAGAACCGGGTTCCTCCTGAGAGAACCAGGTTCCTCCTGAGAGAACCGGGTTCATCCTGAGAGAACTGGGTTTATTTTTGAGAGAACCGGGTTCCTCCTGAGAGAACCGGGTTCATTTTTGAGAGAACCGGGTTCATCCTGAGAGAACCAGGTTCCTCCTGAGAGAACCGGGTTCCTTCCACACGTTTGGGACTGAAACTGTTTCTCTAATCTGCCGCCAGGATTATTGATGCCTTCACCGCCTGTGGTTACAAACAAACAAACAAACAAACAAACAAACAAGTCTTTGAAGACGTCTTCTGGTTGTTTTGGTTGGTTTTAACATGAATCAGTTAAAAATAAACAATAAAGCATAAAATCAAGATGGTGAACATTATACCTGCTTAACCTTTTTAAGTACTATGATACATTAATAAATATTAATATTAAGGATGGCACTTAATGCTCAAAGCATCGTAGCAAATGTTAGCACGCGATTACGCTAACGATGGTGAAAATACAATAAACACAACAATAAGTACCTCCTAAACTTAATTTAACATTACTTTTACTATTAACAGTCAGTGTGTTGTTACATAAATATATGAAGTAATAAACATCAACATCATTGTTAGCATGTTAGCATGCTAACATCGGCTAACGTAAGTGTCCGTTCCAAGATGGTGCGCAGCAAAAGTCAGCGAGACGTGAGGCTTGAAACCCATTTTATTATGAAAAATGTACAAGATCAGATTCATATGAAAGAACAGTAACGTTAACAAAAATGTAAGCGGACGAAACGGCAACAACCAGTCGACTAGCGTCTCTACGGCGTCGTGAGGTAAACAACAACAACAACACTTCAGTCACGACTTCCTCCTTTAACCCGCCCACGCAGGTCATTTCATAACCACGATGCACGTCAACGCGTTCTCCTCGTATGTCAACGCGTTCTCCTCGTACACGTTCTCCTCGTACGTCAACACGTTCTCCTCGTATGTCAACGCGTTCTCCTCGTACACGTTCTCCTCGTACGTCAACACGTTCTCCTCGTATGTCAACGCGTTCTCCTCGTACGTCAACACGTTCTCCTCGTACGTCAACACGTTCTCCTCGTACGTCAACACGTTCTCCTCGTACGTCAACACGTTCTCCTCGTACGTCAACACGTTCTCGTTCGTCAACACGTTCTCCTCGTACGTCAACACGTTCTCCTCGTACTCGTACGTCAACACGTTCTCCTCGTACGTCAACACGTTCTCGTTCGTCAACACGTTCTCCTCGTTCGTCAACACGTTCTCCTCGTACGTCAACACGTTCTCCTCGTTCGTCAACACGTTCTCCTCGTACTCGTACGTCAACACGTTCTCCTCGTACATTAATAGGTTCTCCTCGTACGTCAACACGTTCTCCTCGTTCGTCAACACGTTCTCCTCGTACTCGTACGTCAACACGTTCTCCTCGTACATTAACACGTTCTCCTCGTACGTCAACACGTTCTCCTCGTACATTAATAGGTTCTCCTCGTACGTCAACACGTTCTCCTCGTACATTAATAGGTTCTCCTCGTACATTAACACGTTCTCCTCGTACGTCAACACGTTCTCCTCGTACATTAATAGGTTCTCCTCGTACGTTAACACGTTCTCCTCGTACGTCAACACGTTCTCCTCGTACATTAACAGGTTCTCCTCGTACGTCAACACGTTCTCCTCGTACATTAACAGGTTCTCCTCGTACATTAATACGTTCTCCTCACACATTAATAGGTTTAACACAGATCCACGTTCCTCCTCTCGACCCCCCAGAACACAAACCTATTACATTTGTAGAATTGGTTTATATTCTGCTTGGCTAATCTAGAAGCTGTGTGTGTGTGTATGTATGTATGTGTGTGTGTGTGTGCGGGTGTGTGTGTGTGTGTGTGTGGCCAGAAGCACATGAAGGTTTTCGTGGTGGAACTCTTCGCCGAGTGGTTTCTCCTCTGAAGACGATGCGGAGATTAATTTACAGCATATTTTACAAACGGCGTGATTTGCCGTCCTAGATTAATTTCAGGGTAATCCTCTGCCCCCCCCCCCCCCCCCCCCCCCCCCGTTAGTGGGTCAGCGCCCGCTTACCGACTCAAAGTCCTTAACGGGTCAGAGGATCCTTAAAAACATGCCCATGGTTTATGTTACAAAAGAAAACTATTAAAATGCAACTCATGCAATCCCAAAGAATTGCCCAATATATATATATATATATTTTTTTTCCATAATTAAAAAAAAAAATGGCTTTAAATATATTACAGCCAGAAGCTACAGATATACACAGACTGGGTCCAGCAGGTCAGTGATGTCATTGGTTTGTTTCCCTTGTTCAAAAAAAATACTAATTGTTCCACTAAGTTGGTTATTTGAAGTCTTAAAAAGTCATAAATAACTCAAGATCCTGGAAACAGAGGATGTGAAGAGGAGGAGGAGGAGGAGAGGAAGGAGGAAAGAGGCGTTTTGGAGCTTAGTGTCATTTTAGTTAACGAAAGCAACGGTTTTGCAGGTTTTTTTCTATGAAGGACGATGTACAAATAAAAAATAAGACACTTTACATTTCGCTCAAAAGAGACAAATAAAATAAAAGTGTAGATATAAAAATAAAATTAAAAAAAACATTAAAAAAATAATTAAAATCACGAAAGTTAACATAATTGTAATAACTGGAAACTAGACTAGAGCTCAAGGTTATGAGGGCGGAGTCTGATTCAACCTCAGAGCGGTCACCATGGATACCGACGGCAGTTAAAATAATTATATGTGTACAATATACAAAAGCTACTCTATGGTTCATCAGACAGTCGCAGTGTTTTTAGTCTAGAAGGTTATTCAACAAACAATCTCATCCAAAGCGGTTAGCTTAGCTTAGCTTAGCTTAGCACAAAGACTGGAATCAGGGGGAAGCTGCTAGCCTTGCTTTGCCCTAAAAAAGTAACAAAACGCACCAACCGGCACTTTAACAGCTTCATAATTAACGTGTTACATCTCAACTCTTGTGCGGAGTGTGCAAATAAAAATGTTTTATGGAAAATAAACAATATTTAAAAGTGCGTCACTTTCACGTCTTAATTCATGTTGTTGGTCGCTCATTGAAATAATTATTAAAAGACTGAGCACGGAACGGAATAGCCGTTAGCATAGCATAGTCACGCTAGCCAGAAGCAGACTTGACCAATCGAAACAGGCCCCCTTGTAGCTAAGCTAAGCTAAGCTAGCCGGCTGCTGCCTGAAGTCAAATTAATGACCACTTTTCCCAAAATGTAAAACTATTCTTTCACAGGAAAAACGTACAACCGAGATTATTTTTCGAATAAAGTCCCAGAACGTTAAATCATTGAAGTTATAGTTATAGTTTGGCGTTCAGATCTTCAACGTGGACGAGAACGAGAGTTAGAACTGGTAGAAATCTGGATTTAGAGAACGATGACGGTTGGGGAGGTGGTTTGGCAGTAGAGCTGGACGATGAAGACGAGGAAGAGGATGAAGACGAGGAAGACCATGAAGGGCAAACGGAGGATGAGGAGCCGTAGAACCATCCCACAGGGACGGGCCGAGTGAAGAGGACAGAAGGTGTTGGTGGGGGATAATAAAGTTAAGCAATATAAAAATACAATACCACAAAAAATGAAACAGTACACCATTTGTTGTTGTTGTTGTTGTTGTTTTTTTTACAAATCTTCGTTATTGCAGACGTAATCCACGAGGTCCGTGACTCCCAACAGGTCGTCTTCGTCTTCCTCCTGCGGCGCCACCTCCGGGCCGACCTGCCCGTTGGGCGCCACGGCGACAGCTGGCGCGGCGCCCGTGTTTTTGGGCGGTTCCGGGCGTTCGGCGGCGGGCCGGCTGACGGCGCCCTCGAGGCTCTTCACCGGGCTCTTTCCGTTGGTGGGCGGCGGCTCCGCCGAGGCCCCGCCCACCGGGTTTGTTCCCTTTGACTCCTCGACTGCTTTTTCAGCCGTTTTCTCCTCCTTTGGTTCATCTTTCGCTTTCTCCTCCTCCTCCTTCTCCTTCTCCTCCTTCTTTTCCTCCTCCTCCTCCTTCTTCTCCTCCTCGCTGTCGTCGGAGTCGATGCGGTTCACCCGTTTGCGGACCGGGCGGTCCTCCTCCGACGAGTCGTCTGACGAGTCGTCCGAGTCGTCGTGCTCGGAGGTTCTCCTGCGCTTCAGAGCGAGCCGTCGGCGTCGCTGCCGGGAGCCTTCCTCCTCCTCCTCCTCCTCCTCCGAGGAGTCGGCTCTCCTCTTCACCCTCTTCACCCTCGACTCCTCCTCGGAGCCTCTGGAGGAACTCTCTGGAAACAAACAAACAAACAAAGGCCTTCAGCTTCCTGTTGGATCGTTGTATGACCTCTATTTGACCCTTCAATGTATTTATTGTTCTAAGCTGATTAAAGCCGACGCCCCTCTGTAGCGTTAAGACCGCCCACTTTTTAGATTGTAACCGTCCTTAAATATTCCTTTTTATTTACTGGCACTTTAGGTTATTTGTGATATTGTGCACATTTCTGCCCTCTTGAATTGAATTGTCGCTTTTCTTTTAGCTTCCCTTTGATCTTTATGATGTTTCGATACGTTTTTCTTCACATGATGGATTTATTCACCATGTTGCAAAATCACAACATCTGTTGCAACGTCAATAACTTGTTCCTGAACATCCCCCAAAACACAAACAAATACTCATATCCACATATTTGAAGATGTGCTGAAGACGTAAATAAATATGAACTCAGTCGTGAGAGAGTCGCTGTCCGTGGTGCTGAAACCGATTGCTAACATTAGCCGATTGCTAACATTAGCCGATTGCTAACATTAGCTCGGACGGCATATCTTATATTCATGCGAATGCAGGGTTGTTGTTGTAAAATGCTGTATGATATATTCTATTAGGATTCTGACCCTCGCTGTCGGAGCTGTCCTGCGGGCCTTTGGGCCTCTTTCTGGGCCGGTGGGTTTCTGCCCGGGAGCCGTCGGACTCGGAGGTCTCGTGGTAGTTGACCCGCTTCTTCTGACTCCGCCGGGACCGCCGGCGACTCATATCCAGATCACTGTCGCTGTACTCGCTGGAGCCTTCGGTCACTGGGAGAATAATAATAATAATAATAATAATAATAATAATAATAATAATGGGTTATGGAAGAAATATCTCAGGTAAACAAAGCATTAGTGGAGAAGAGGGCTGGAACTATTATTTTTTATATATTTAATGAATCATTTGATCATTTTTCTGTTTAATTGTTTCCTGAGCCAATAATGGTGTCCATAGTCCAAAAGTAAAATAAATATAAACATACAATCTACAAGATTTACTTTTCACAAAAGACATTTCACACCAAAGAAAAGAAGTTAATTCATTAATTCAGTTTCCACTCATCACTTCTTCTATTCGGGGTCAAATTACGAGCCAAATACAATAAAATGCGCCTTCAGATATTAAATAACTTTTAAAACTTATTTAAATAACAATTAGCTTTAAATCATTTAATGACACATACCCATTTCGTCCTCGTCCTCTTCGTCCGTTTCCTCCTCTTCGTCATCCGAGTAGCCTCTCGGCCTTCGCCGTTTCCTGGCGCTGCGCCGCCGTTTCAACGGCTTCCTGCGCCGCTCGGCGCCGCCGCGCCGCACGGCGCCGCCGGCCGGCTCGCTGTTGGACTCCGACTCGCCGTCCGTCTCGTTCTCGGACACGACGAACTCCTCCTCCGAGCTGCGGCGTGGAGAAGGAAACGCGAGCGTGAGACGAGCGCTCGGCGTTCGGCCAACGAGCTTTTTTTTTTTTTAGGAACTCACCTTTCGCTGACGCGGAACTCGTCCTCGCTCTCCTCCTCGTCCACGGTGCTGTCGCTGTCCAGGTCGTTCAGGCGCCGGCGTTTCTTCCTGCGCGGCCCGACTGGGGGGGGGCGGGGCGGGGGGGCGTTCTCTTTGCCCTCGTCCGCCTGCAGGATGGTGGACATGTCCTTCCCCCGGTGGCCCGTGATGTTGGCCATGTCTTTCCCCCGACCGGCTCCTGGGGGAAGAAGAAGAGAAGATGGACGCTGTCACGCTTCTCCGGTCGCTCTCATTGCCCCATTAAAGGGTTCCGGGACTCGAACTCGCGTCCTCGTACCTCCGCCCTCCGCTTCTTTGAGGTCTTCCTCGATCGCCTCCTCGATCGCCTCGTCGAATTCATCAAATCTGCAAAAATAAAACAAGACAATAAATACATTTTACGTGTGTAGAGAACATTTAATACTATATTCATATTCATAGTATTTTCATGTAATACAGGCTTCTTCGTATTTTACTATTACTGCACACGCATTATATATATTTTGACTACATATACATTTATGTGAACTTCTTTTTTTAAAGTTGTGCACGTGTCAAATCATCAACATTAACTGTACAAAATAATAAAATAACAATAATTTATAAAATGAAGCTATATTTAAATATACGAGTGCACGGACCTGTAGCTGATGGACTTCTTCGTCCTCGTTGACCTTCGACCCCAGCTCCCTCTCCGCTTCGACTCCTTCTTCTTCTCCTCCTTGATGATGATCTCGGGCTTCTCCTCCTCCACCTCCCCCTGGAGGAAGGAGCGAGCGTTACTCGTCTTCCGTTGCAAACGTCAACGGCCTCTATGTCAAACGTACAATTACCCACAATGCACTTACTGAGGGCGCGATGATGTTCTCGAGGCTGATGCCGACGTAGATGAGACGCTCTTTCCTGGAGGAGAGAACACGAAGAAACCTCCGTCAATTAGGTGCAACGGTGTGTTGTGTTCAAAAGCCGGCAAAGCTTTTATTGTGAAGGAGCTGAGATTTCACAATAAAAAAGTATGATTTATTAATGCCGGACAAAATTATTGTGCCAGAGTTTGATCAAAGATTAATAATAAGTGTGAAAGAAGCAACCCTGACACTGAGTAATTAAATAAATGAGAGCATGACCTCATCCTCCTCTTCCTCCTCATCCTGCTCTTCCTCCTCCACCACCTCATCCTCCTCTTCCTCCTCATCCTGCTCTTCCTCCTCATCCTGCTCTTCCTCCTCCACCACCTCCTCCTCCTCCTCATCCTGCTCTTCCTCCTCCTCCTCATCCTGCTCTTCCTCCTCCACCACCTCCTCCTCCTCCTCATCCTGCTCTTCCTCTTCCTCCTCATCCTCCTCCACCACCTCATCCTCCTCTTCCTCCTCCTCCTCCTCATCCTGCTCTTCCTCCTCCTCCTCCACCACCTCCTCTTCATCCTCCTCCTCCTCCTCCTCTTCCTCCTCCTCCTCTTCCTCCTCCTCTTCCTCCTCCTCTTCCTCCTCCTGCTCTTCCTCCTCCTCCTCCTCACCCTGCTCTTCCTCCTCCACCACCTCCTCTTCATCATCCTCCTCCTCACCCTGCTCTTCCTCCTCCACCACCTCCTCTTCATCCTCCTCCTCCTCACCTTCTCTCGGCCCGTTCCTTCTTCTTCAAAGCAGCGTCGAGGTTCGTGAGCTGCTCTTCTAATTTGTCGCAGAGCAGTTTCTGCAGAAGAGATTCACGAGGACGTTAGAACACGTTTGTTATTATTTATCTTTATTATCTCGACACAATGTGGCATCTCTATAATCTATATCATGTGGTATCTCTATAATCTCTACATAACATTGTATCTACATAATGTGGTATCTCTATAATCTCTACATAATGTGGTATCTCTATAATCTCTACATAATGTGGTATCTCTATAATCTACATAATGTGGTATCTCTATAATATCTACATAATGTGGTATCTCTACATAATGAGGTATCTCTATAATCTACATAATGTGGTATCTCTATAATCTCTACATAATGTGGTCTCTATAATCTACATAATGTGGTATCTCTATAATATCTACATAATGAGGTATATCTATAATCTACATAATGTGGTATCTCTATAATATCTACATAATGAGGTATCTCTATAATCTACATAATGTGGTATCTCTATAATATCTACATAATGAGGTATCTCTATAATCTCTACATAATGTGGTATCTCTATAATCTCTACATAATGTGGTATCTCTATAATCTCTACATAATGTGGTATCTCTATAATATCTACATAATGTGGTATCTCTATAATATCTACATAATGAGGTATATCTAGAATCTACATAATGAGGTATCTCTATAATCTCTACATAATGTGGTATCTCTATAATATCTACATAATGTGGTATCTCTATAATATCTACATAATGAGGTATCTCTATAATCTACATAATGAGGTATCTCTATAATCTCTACATAATGAGGTATCTCTATAATCTCTACATAATGTGGTATCTCTATAATCTACATAATGTGGTATCTCTATAATCTACATAATGAGGTATCACTATAATCTCTACATACTGTGGTATCTCTACATAATGAGGTATCTCTATAATCTCTACATACTGTGGTATCTCTATAATATAATGTGGTATCTCTATAATCTCTACATAATGTGGTATCTCTATAATCTCTACATAATGTGGTATCTCTATAATATCTACATAATGAGGTATATCTATAATCTACACAATGAGGTATCACTATAATCTCTACACAATGTGGTATCTCTATAATATCTACATAATGTGGTAATCTCTACATAATGTGGTATCTCTATAATCTCTACACAATGTGGTATCTCTATAATATCTACATAATGTGGTAATCTCTACATAATGTGGTATCTCTATAATCTCTACACAATGTGGTATCTCTATAATCTACACAATGTGGTATCTCTATAATCTACATAATGTGGTATCTCTATAATCTCTACACAATGTGGTATCTCTATAATCTCTACATAATGTGGTATCTCTATAATCTCTACATAATGTGGTATCTCTATAATATCTACATAATGAGGTATCTCTATAATATCTACATAATGAGGTATATCTATAATCTACATAATGAGGTATCTCTATAATCTCTACATACTGTGGTATCTCTATAATCTCTACATAATGAGGTATCTCTATAATCTCTACATAATGTGGTATCTCTATAATATCTACATAATGTGGTATCTCTATAATATCTACATAATGAGGTATCTCTATAATCTCTACATAATGTGGTATCTCTATAATCTCTACATAATGTGGTATCTCTATAATCTCTACATAATGTGGTATCTCTATAATATCTACATAATGAGGTATCTCTATAATATCTACATAATGAGGTATATCTATAATCTACATAATGAGGTATCTCTATAATATCTACATAATGAGGTATCTCTATAATCTCTACATAATGTGGTATCTCTATAATCTCTACATACTGTGGTATCTCTATAATCTCTACATAATGAGGTATCTCTATAATCTCTACATAATGTGGTATCTCTATAATCTACATAATGTGGTATCTCTATAATATCTACATAATGAGGTATATCTATAATCTACATAATGAGGTATCACTATAATCTCTACATACTGTGGTATCTCTACATAATGAGGTATCTCTATAATCTCTACATACTGTGGTATCTCTATAATATAATGTGGTATCTCTATAATCTCTACACAATGTGGTATCTCTATAATATCTACATAATGTGGTAATCTCTACATAATGTGGTATCTCTATAATCTCTACACAATGTGGTATCTCTATAATATCTACATAATGTGGTAATCTCTACATAATGTGGTATCTCTATAATCTCTACACAATGTGGTATCTCTATAATCTACACAATGTGGTATCTCTATAATCTACATAATGTGGTATCTCTATAATCTCTACACAATGTGGTATCTCTATAATCTCTACATAATGTGGTATCTCTATAATCTCTACACAATGTGGTATCTCTATAATCTCTACATGTGGTATCTCTATAATCTCTACATAATGTGGTATCTCTATAATCTCTACATAATGTGGTATCTCTATAATCTCTACATAATGTGGTATCTCTATAATCTCTACATAATGTGGTATCTCTATAATCTCTACATAATGTGGTATCTCTATAATCTCTACACAATGTGGTATCTCTATAATCTCTACATGTGGTATCTCTATAATCTCTACATAATGTGGTATCTCTATAATCTCTACACAATGTGGTATCTCTATAATCTCTACACAATGTGGTATCTCTATAATATCTACATAATGTGGTAATCTCTACATAATGTGGTCTCTCTATAATATCTACATAATGTGGTATCTCTATAATATCTACATAATGTGGTATCTCTATAATCTCTACACAATGTGGTATCTCTATAATCTCTACATAATGTGGTATCTCTATAATCTACATAATGTGGTATCTCTATAATCTCTACACAATGTGGTATCTCTATAATCTCTACATAATGTGGTATCTCTATAATCTCTACACAATGTGGTATCTCTATAATCTACATAATGTGGTATCTCTATAATCTACACAATGTGGTATCTCTATAATCTACATAATGTGGTATCTCTATAATCTCTACACAATGTGGTATCTCTATAATCTCTACACAATGTGGTATCTCTATAATCTACATAATGTGGTATCTCTATAATCTCTACACAATGTGGTATCTCTATAATCTCTACACAATGTGGTATCTCTATAATCTACATAATGTGGTATCTCTATAATCTCTACACAATGTGGTATCTCTATAATCTCTACACAATGTGGTATCTCTATAATCTACATAATGTGGTATCTCTATAATCTCTACATAATGTGGTATCTCTATAATCTACATAATGTGGTATCTCTATAATCTCTACACAATGTGGTATCTCTATAATCTCTACATAATGAGGTATCTCTATAATCTCTACACAATGTGGTATCTCTATAATCTCTACATAATGTGGTATCTCTATAATCTCTTCATAACGTACGTGTTGACAAGGCGGGCAGAACCACTCTCCATCGGGGATGATCATGAGCGGCGGCCGCAGGCAGGCGGTGTGGTACCCGCTGTCACAGGAGTCACACAGCAAGATCTGCAGAGAAGTTACTCCATCATCATCACCATCATCATCATCATCACCACCATCATCACCACCACCATCACCACCAGCACCATCATCGTCACCATCATCGTCATCATCATCACCACCATCATCACCATCATCGTCACCATCATCATCACCACCATCATCATCACCATCACCACCATCACCATCATCATCACCATCATCATCACCATCACCACCACCATCACCACCACCATCACCATCATCATCACCACCATCATCACCATCATCGTCATCATCACCACCATCATCGTCACCATCATCATCATTATCACCATCATCATCATCACCACCACCATCATCATCACCACCACCATCATCATCACCACCATCATCATCACCACCATCATCATCATCATCACCATCATGGTGCATTTTATGACGTGGGAAACTGCGAGATGCATTATATAATCGTGAATATACTCTGGAGAGTGATCATTAAAAAGGGATCTTAAAAAAGGAAAAGTTATTATAAATAGTACTCGCTTCCTTCTCAAGAAACCGTACATCCCTTAAATCAGACAACAGGAGCTCAGCAGATTAAATCTGGTAATCCGACGGGTTTACAGACTCAGATTAAACCTCCTGAACAGATTCACGATAAACCGAAACCCATTTCATATTTTGTGTGCCGTTACTTTTATGAATCGTGTTTGAGATCAGAGACGAGAACGATTATGTGCGTAGACTTCCGTCTTCAGAACCCCTTGTTGATCAGGTTTGTTGTGTCAACATGTTGGTGCGTGAGGACCCACCAGCTCGGGGTGGTTGGGCAGACCGCAGTGTTTACAGGGGTCGTCGTTGGGCGGCAGGTCGTCGTCCGTGGACGTGGACGAGTCCGAGCTTCGTCTTTCTCGGAGGCGACTCCTCCTCTTCTTGCTCCGCTCCACCTTGTAGTCTTCGTCGCTGTCGTCCTCGCTCTCCTCCTCCTCCTCCTCCTCCTCCTCCTCCTCGCTGGACTCCCCGTCGCTGCCGTCGTCTTCGGAGCCTTTCTTTTTGCGGCGCGTCCGCGTGTTGGACCACCGGACCCGCCGCCTCTTCCTCCCCTTAAAAAAAAAAGAAGCACAGGGTGTTTGCAGATTAACTGTAGTTCACCTTCTGGTACCAGCGGAGGGCGCTCTTTTAGAATTCACTCTTATGGAGCGTTTGGCCCCAAACTCGAAACGATTGCATACAAATACGTGAATTTGCGTCATTAGAATAGTAATAATCCCGTTTGTATACGCGTCGGCGTACAAACCGTAGACGTTAAACCTTCCTAGACGGCGTACAGAACGAACCACGGCGAGCGGTCTTACCTTCGGTTTGGGCTGACCCTCCTGATCCACCTTTTTCTCTCTTGGTTTCTTCTGAACAGCTTTCACCTCTTCCTCTTCCTCCTCCTCCTCTTTTTCCTTCTCCCCCGCGTCGTCTTCATTCTTCTCGGCGTGCGTCCTCTCCAGCTTCCTGTCGTGGATCTCCACCGCCTTCGCCGTCGGTCTGGAGATCCTCGGCGATCGGCGGAGAGATCTCCCCGTGTTGGTGTCGGACTCGGAGTCCGCCGGTCTCTCCTCCCTCTGGAGCCGGACTCTCCTCCGGTGGCCCCGGGGCCGGATTATGAGACAGGAAGTCAGCGCTTCGCCGCCGTTCGCCACCTCTTTCTTCGCTGCAGAGTCCTCGTCCTCGCCGTCTTTCGCCGCTTCGGTTGAGGATTTGCCGTCGAGTTCTTTGCTCACGTTTTGAGGAGCAGATCTTCCCGATTTGGTCAAAGTTTCACTCTCTTTATGAGCGCGTTTCTTCCCTTTTGTTTCATCCTTTTGATTCTCGTTGCCTTGACACAGTTTCTCACCGTCATTCCTTTGTTTTCCATCGTCTTCGTCCTTTTTCTGTCTAACGTCTGTGTCCTTTTTCTGTCCAACGTCCTGTTTCTGTCCAATGTCTGCGTCCTTTTTCTGTCCAACGTCTGTGTCCTTTTTCTGTCCATCGTCTGTGTCCTTTTTCTGTCCAACGTCTGTGTCCTTTTTCTGTCCAACGTCCTGTTTCTGTCCAATGTCTGTGTCCTTTTTCTGTCCATCGTCTGTGTCCTTTTTCTGTCCAACGTCTGTGTTCTTTTTCTGTCCAACGTCCTGTTTCTGTCCAATGTCTGTGTCCTTTTTCTGTCCATCGTCTGTGTCCTTTTTCTGTCCAACGTCTGTGTCCTTTTTCTGTCCAACGTCTGTGTCCTTTTTCTGTCCAACGTCTGTGTCCTTTTTCTGTCCAACGTCCTGTTTCTGTCCAATGTCTGTGTCCTTTTTCTGTCCAATGTCTGTGTCCTTTTTCTGTCCTGTGTCCTTTTTCTGTCCATCGTCTGTGTCCTTTTTCTGTCCAACGTCTGTGTCCTTTTTCTGTCCAACGTCTGTGTCCTTTTTCTGTCCAACATCTGCGTCCTTTTTCTGTCCAACGTCTGTGTCCTTTTTCTGTCCAACGTCCTTTTTCTGTCCAACGTCTGTGTCCTTTTTCTGTCCAATGTCTGTGTCCTTTTTCTGTCCAACGTCTGTGTCCTTTTTCTGTCCAACATCTGCGTCCTTTTTCTGTCCAACGTCTGTGTCCTTTTTCTGTCCAACGTCTGTGTCCTTTTTCTGTCCAACATCTGCGTCCTTTTTCTGTCCAACGTCTGTGTCCTTTTTCTGTCCAACATCTGCGTCCTTTTTCTGTCCAACGTCCTTTTTCTGTCCAATGTCTGTGTCCTTTTTCTGTCCATCGTCTGTGTCCTTTTTCTGTCCATCGTCTGTGTCCTTTTTCTGTCCAACGTCCTTTTTCTGTCCAACGTCTGTGTCCTTTTTCTGTCCAACGTCTGTGTCCTTTTTCTGTCCAACGTCTGTGTCCTTTTTCTGTCCAACGTCTGTGTCCTTTTTCTGTCCAACGTCCTTTTTCTGTCCAATGTCTGTGTCCTTTTTCTGTCCATCGTCTGTGTCCTTTTTCTGTCCAACGTCTGTGTCCTTTTTCTGTCCAATGTCTGTGTCCTTTTTCTGTCCAACGTCTGTGTCCTTTTTCTGTCCATCGTCTGTGTCCTTTTTCTGTCCATCGTCTGTGTCCTTTTTCTGTCCAACGTCCTTTTTCTGTCCAATGTCTGTGTCCTTTTTCTGTCCATCGTCTGTGTCCTTTTTCTGTCCAACGTCTGTGTCCTTTTTCTGTCCAATGTCTGTGTCCTTTTTCTGTCCAACGTCTGTGTCCTTTTTCTGTCCAACGTCTGTGTCCTTTTTCTGTCCAATGTCTGTGTCCTTTTTCTGTCCAACGTCTGTGTCCTTTTTCTGTCCAACGTCTGTGTCCTTTTTCTGTCCAATGTCTGTGTCCTTTTTCTGTCCATCGTCTGTGTCCTTTTTCTGTCCAACGTCCTTTTTCTGTCCAACGTCTGTGTCCTTTTTCTGTCCAACGTCTGTGTCCTTTTTCTGTCCAACGTCTGTGTCCTTTTTCTGTCCAACGTCTGTGTCCTTTTTCTGTCCAATGTCTGTGTCCTTTTTCTGTCCAACGTCTGTGTCTTTTTTCTGTCCAACGTCTGTGTCCTTTTTCTGTCCAACGTCTGTGTCCTTTTTCTGTCCAACGTCTGTGTCCTTTTTCTTTCCAACGTCTGTGTCCTTTTTCTGTCCAACGTCTGTGTCCTTTTTCTTTCCAACGTCTGTGTCCTTTTTCTGTCCAACGTCTGTGTCCTTTTTCTGTCCAACGTCTGTGTCCTTTTTCTGTCCAACGTCTGTGTCCTTGTCTGTGTCCTTTTTCTGTCCAACGTCTGTGTCCTTTTTCTGTCCAATGTCTGTGTCCTTTTTCTTTCCAACGTCTGTGTCCTTTTTCTGTCCAATGTCTGTGTCCTTTTTCTGTCCAACGTCTGTGTCCTTTTTCTGTCCAACGTCTGTGTCCTTTTTCTGTCCAACGTCTGTGTCCTTGTCTGTGTCCTTTTTCTGTCCAATGTCTGTGTCCTTTTTCTTTCCAACGTCTGCGTCCTTTTTCTGTCCAACGTCTGTGTCCTTTTTCTGTCCAATGTCTGTGTCCTTGTCTGTGTCCTTTTTCTGTCCAACGTCTGTGTCCTTGTCTGTGTCCTTTTTCTGTCCAATGTCCTTTTTCTGTCCAATGTCTGTGTCCTTTTTCTGTCCAACGTCTGTGTCCTTTTTCTGTCCAACATCTGTGTCCTTTTTCTGTCCATCGTCTGTGTCCTTTTTCTGTCCAACGTCTGTGTCCTTTTTCTGTCCAATGTCTGTGTCCTTTTTCTGTCCAACGTCTGTGTCCTTTTTACTCTCTGCTTCTGGTTTTTTAGTTTCCTGGTCTGGTCTGTCAGTTGTTTTATAACTTTCTTTGGAGGTACTGGACGGGCTATCTGTTCCTCCAGAAGCTTCCTCTGTCCTCTTTCGTCCAGAAGCTTCCTCTGTCCTACGTCTAGAAGCTTCCTCTGTCCTACGAGCAGACGCTTCCTCTGTCCTACGTCCAGAAGCTTCCTCTGTCCTACGTACAGAAGCTTCCTCTGTCCTACGTACAGAAGCTTCCTCTGTCCTACGAGCAGAAGCTTCCTCTATCCTCTTACGTCCAGAAGCTTCCTCTGTCCTACATCCAGAAGCTTCCTCTGTCCTCTTACGTCCAGAAGCTTCCTCTGTCCTACGAGCAGACGCTTCCTCTGTCCTACGTACAGAAGCTTCCTCTGTCCTACGTACAGAAGCTTCCTCTGTCCTCTTACGTCCAGAAGCTTCCTCTGTCCTACATCCAGAAGCTTCCTCTGTCCTCTTACGTCCAGAAGCTTCCTCTGTCCTAAGTACAGAAGCTTCCTCTGTCCTAAGCGCAACCGAGGTCTCATCCTTGTCGTCTCCTCGAGGCTTTGGATCGGGTTTGACGGCCGCTCCTTCGGCCTCCACAGGTCCGGGTGCAGCCATTTTGGAAACATGGCGCATCGCTCGGTCCTCACAGGCCACCGTCTTCTTTCCACCGTCAGACGTTTTACTCGGCTCCGCCTCTCCGGCGTCGGGGGTTTTCTTCGCCTTCATCTCGGCGTCTTTGGCGCCAGGTTTACACGACGCGTCTAACTTCTTAATAACAGAAGACCCGATGGTCTCTCCTCCGGATCTCTCACAGACGACCGGTCCGTCTGCCTTTCTGATGACCTCGCTGACCTTGATGACCTCGCTGACCTTGATGACCTCGCTGACCTTGAGGAGCCCATCGTCGGCGTCTTTCAGAGCGTCCGTCTTCTTGATGACGGACGGCGAGTCGGACGGTTTCTTTGCGGCGCCTTTGTCTTCGCACGGCGTCGTTTTGATGACGCCCGGCGTTCCGTTAGCCGGGGACTTCTCCGCTTCTTTGGCTTTCTCCGGCTCTCGGGTTTTCTTTGACACGTCGTCCGCTGAGCGAGACCCTTTCGCCGTTTCTTTTACTCTTCCTTGCTCTTCGTGATCGGACGGCTTCTCCGCTGCCTTATTCACGCCTTCGGGTAAAAGGGGCGGTCCTTTCGGAGGCTCCGCCTTTCCTTTCGACTCGGCGCGTTCCGGATCTGGATTCTTTTTGCCCGAGTCGTCTTTCTTCTTCTCTGCATCCCGTTTCCCCGTCGCCTCCTCGCCTCCTTTTCCTTCCGCCGGCGAAGCTTCTCCGTTCACGTTCACAACCGCCGCCGCCTTCGCCGCTTCCTTCGCCTGCGACGCCGACGGGTTTTGCACGATGATGCCACTCTTCTTCTCAAAGTCTTCACTGAACTTCATCCCCCGTTTCTTCAAGGGGATCTTGGCCTGCTGGTCGCTCAGAGCCTGTTGGATGCCGTCCACCGCGCTCTTCTTGGCCTCCTCCCTTTGCTCCGCCTTCACCGGTAGACGCGGCGTCTCGGAGACGGGGCCGCCGGTCGTCGTGGTCGTCGTCGTCGTGGTGATCCCGGCGTCCGTCGCCTCCATCGGCTCCTCTTTGATGTTCTGGGCTTTCGCGTCGACGTCCAGATCCACCGCGGACTTCTCTGAGCGGAGCTCGGCTCGACTTCCTCCCTCGGCGACGCCGTTCAGGGACGACTTGGCCTCAGAAGCTTCGGACTTCAAGTCGTTTTTCTGCGTCGAGTTCTCGAGGTCCTCCGTCGAGTTCTCGAGGTTCTCCGACTTTGGGGCGACGGCCTTGGTGGAGTCTTCATCCGACGAGGCCTCAACCTTTTTGACTTCACCTGGAATGGAAGCAGATCACATGCTTTTAAATAATAGAGATAGGAAACTGAACTGTGAAATAAGGCTTTTATGAAAAAGGTGGTGAAGTTTGTAAGAGACCTTCACCCCAAAATCCTCCACTCATCACTCGGCTTGTGGTTCCTTAAAGAAAACCCCGACCCGGTCCCTCCAGATACTCCACAGACCTCTATCAGACTACTCTATCTCCACCATAGTCCTGTTACTTTTATATAATTCATAAAGCGGCCGTAGTCTGAACCCAATTAAAAATGCCATCTTTCCATTTTCTTTGCTAAACTGACAGAAATGAAGACCAGTAGACCAGTAGACCAGTAGACCAGTAAACCGGTAGACCGGTAGACCAGTAAACCGGTAGACCGGTAGACCAGTAAACCAGTAGACCAGTAAACCGGTAGACCGGTAGACCAGTAAACCAGTAGACCAGTAGACCAGTAGACCAGTAAACCGGTAGACCAGTAAACCGGTAGACCAGTAAACCAGTAGACCAGTAAACCAGTAGACCAGTAGACCAGTAGACCAGTAAACCAGTAGACCAGTAGACCAGTAAACCAGTAGACCGGTAGACCGGTAGACCGGTAGACCAGTAAACCAGTAAACCAGTAGACCAGTAGACCAGTAAACCAGTAAACCAGTAGACCAGTAGACCAGTAAACCAGTAGACCAGTAGACCAGTAGACCAGTAGACCAGTAAACCAGTAAACCAGTAGACCGGTAGACCGGTAGACCGGTAGACCGGTAAACCAGTAAACCAGTAGACCAGTAGACCAGTAGACCAGTAAACCAGTAGACCAGTAGACCAGTAGACCAGTAAACCAGTAAACCAGTAAACCAGTAGACCAGTAGACCAGTAGACCAGTAAACCAGTAGACCAGTAAACCAGTAGACCAGTAGACCAGTAGACCAGTAGACCAGTAAACCAGTAGACCAGTAGACCAGTAGACCAGTAAAGTCTTCTCCTCACCCTCAGGTTTGTTTTCTTGATCTTTTTTGAGCAGCTCGGGGTCGATTTGTGTCTTCAGCAGAGCCAGAACCTCGGCCAGCTCGTTCCTCTCTCTGCAGGACCAGAAGAAGAAGAAGAAGGGGGTCACCAAACCGTCACTCCTCACATAGAAACCACGTGAAGGTGAAGGCGCTCACTTGACGATGCATCGCCATGACGACCCGTCCACGTCGTCCTGCTCCTCCAGGTAGACGCGCACGTTGTCGTCCTGGTCCAGCTGGAACCAGTACATCTGGCCGTCTTTGTCCCGGCCAATCGGCTGCAGGCGCATCTTGTCCGGGTCCTCCTCGTTGACCACGGTTTTGAACTTGACATTTTCATCAAACTGACACTCGCACAAATACTGAAGAAGAAGAAGAAGAAACAGGATGCTTAAAAACAAAGTTCACGAGGCTCAGAAATCACCGCCATTGATTTTAAGATCTAATAACTGCTGCCGGTAACACACACACACACACACACACACACACACACACACACACACACACACACACACACACACACACACACACACACACACACACACACACACACACACACACACACACACACACACACACACACACACACACACACACACACACACACACACACACACACACACACACACACACACACACACACACACACACACACACACACACACACACACACACACACTGTGACAGCAGCGTATTTAAATTAAATAAATATGTTTTAAGGTTGTTGTTCTTTTTTAAAGAATATTGTGCATTACAAATTGAGAAGTGAAATCCTTTCCCATCCTTAATACAAATATTAAAAGATAATATGCTTATGAATGAACCTTCAGGATCCCCGTCTTGCTCTCCAGCGACAGCTCCTTGTAGCCGCTCTGCTCCAGCTCCCACGCCCACGTTGTGTTCAAGTCCTGGCAGATCTGCAGGAGAAACGGGAGTTACGTCTGAAACCCGTCGGTCATCTGCTCGTAAAGATTGTTCATGAGAATTATGGATCATAACAGATTGTCGTGTCCAAACTGATTGTTTTGGGTTCACGTCGATAACCGCGTAGTTATGAATATTATATTGCATTTCTCCAAATAAATCCTCCAAACAATCCCTTTAAATTCTCTAAATTAACTCTTGTGTCGTTTCTTTTGCAACAGACGTTTGTCCACGTTTTCTTTATGAAAAGGTGATAATATATATATATATATATATATATATAATATATCAGAGGTTTGTTCAAAGGAATAAATACAGACCCCCATAAATATATTAAGAAACATGCAGTCTTCATTCTGTTTTAAATGTTTAAAGGTATTTCTCCCACATGAAAGATGATAAAACATAAAGCTCAGTTCTACCTTCACCAGGTATTTCTCCCACATGAAAGATGATAAAACATAAAGCTCAGTTCTACCTTCACCAGGTATTTCTCCCACCGGTCGGCCGACACAGACTTTCCGATCTTCCTCAGCAGCTTCACGTGCAGATCGACCAGCAGCTTCGGCACTGAGAGATATTAAAATACACTTTTAAACCATATATATATATATATATATATATATATATATATATATATATACACACACACTTTTAAACCACTTATATATACTTTTAACCAGAGGGCTTCTTGTTTTTTTTTATTAAATTGTTTTTATATATTCTGCATTTTTTATATTTTATTGCTTACCAGCATGTAGAAATGCTGCTTTGCGGGATTATTAAAGTAAGTAACTATCTTTCTTTTAGAAAGAAACAAATCCACTAAGATAATTTGACTGTTTTCCAAAGACAGGTTATTTGATTATTTTATATATATATATATATATATATATATATATATATATATATATAAAATATTATATTACTCCATTTGATATATATATATATATATATATATATATATCTTTTTTTTTTTTTTAAATAGATCATTTCTTATCTTATTGTCTTCTTTATTCTGAAAGCATCCACTGGAAAAAATATATAATCCACTTTCGGATATTTTAAAGAAAAAGTTTAAAAGTTGTTGTTTTTTTAACCTTTATTCAGTTTTATTTAGGTTTTATATTAAACACAGATGTATACAAATGGACTGGACCCCAAAAACAGACTTAAAAGTTGAAAAATAAAAACAAACAATCTGTACCTGCTCATTTTAAATTTAAAAATAAACCTTAAACTTAACTCACTTAAATATATCTTGACTTGAACTTTCTTGCTTGTAAACTACAACCGTTGCGTCGTAGTAATATTTATTATAGTATTTTTGTCATATTGTCACACAAACCGTTGCTCTTAATTTTTATATATTCTTCTATCGCATCTTTATTTTGAAAGCGCCCACCGGAAGTCGTTGCCTTTCAGCGTGACGGAAGCTGCCGTGAACACGGCAACAAAAAAAAACCAAACATGTAAACTGTAAATAAAAGTGCACAATCGCGCGCCCGCAGGAGACGACGGCACGCGCTCCAATTAAACCCTAAACGCGGCGCGCGCCACCGCCATCTTCACCCGCCTCGCGCGCACGTCTGCGTTTCAACGGCAGAGAAAATATTTAGGAAAAAAAAGAAGAAAAAAAAAAAAAAAAAAAAAAAAAAAAGGGCTGCTGGAGGAAAAAAATAAACCCCCTTATTCATAAAAAGAAAAGCTAGAAAGTGAAAGAAAACATCGACTACTTCGGCCGTTTAACAGCTAAACACTCGTCTGGTTGCGCGCAGGCGCGTTCCGCACTTCGAGCGGCGGCTGCGGGACGTAGTGGAGAAGAAGGCGAGCCGAGCACACAATAACACAACGAGCTATGCCCGTTAGCTCGGGCTCGCTACAGCGACGCTCCTCCTCCACGCTGGCCGTCGGGGAGGGTTTCGAGGGCCTCACCTGCCGACGTGTCCCGGAGGTATCGCTCCAGCTGGGGGAAGGTGAGCTCCGGCAGGTCCAGCAGCGCTCCGTACCGCTCCAGAAAGGAGCAGATCGCGGCGTAATTCGGACACAGACCGGGGGAAGAACTCGCCGTTGCCGCCGAAGCAGCCATCTTTTTTCCACACCAGTGTCAAGCCGGCCGGAATTGGAGCGCGGCGCTTCCGGTGTTAACAAAATAAAAGCGTTGATCGAAAACCTTTTTTTTTTTTTAAATGTTAAAGTCACAGGACTGCAAAAACCACACACACAAAAAAAACAGTGACTAAGACGTCATTTAAAAAATATAAACATATTAAAGTTTGCAATAAAAACATGGTAAAGAAACAAAAAAATAACTATCTGTGCAGATACGACATGTTGGGACCTCACATCAGAACGGGGAACAGGAGGATCCATAGATGTGTACAGAACACACATAGTACACATATAGTACACACATAGTACACACATAGTATATAATGCTCCTCCTGTTTTAACAAATGGTAATCTATACCAAAAATAAGTATATTGATTGCCCCAAAGGCAAATTACATAAGAATTCCACTATTTTAGAAACTGTTGACTCTAAATGATTTACAGGGAGTCTGCTCTATTATTTCTTCTTTTTTAAAAATCTTTATTCAGTTTTATATTAAACACGGATGTATACAAATGGACTGGATCCCAAAACAGACTTAAAAGTTGAACAAATAAAATAAGCAATCTGTACCTGCTCATTTTAATTTAAAAATAAACCTTGAACTGAACTCACTTTTAAATATATCTTTCAGTGTGACAGTACAGACTTGAACTTTCTTGCTTGTAAACTACAACCGTTGCATCATAGTAATATTTATTATAGTATTTTTGTTATATTGTCACAAAAAACACTGCTCTTAATTTTTTATACAAAATGTAATGTTTTTTTGTAGTTATTTAACAAAACTTATACTATCATATATTATTTAAAAGACACAGGTTCCACACCTTGATCGTAGTTTAATAACAATGCGATGGATCATACGGGACGTTGTGGGGTCACATTTCCGTGTTCTGCTGCGCCGCCAGCAGGGGGCAGTGTGGAGCGTGACCACCGGCACTTTAACCGTGATATATATATATATACATATATGATATATATATATACATATATATATATCACACACACACACACACACATGGATATGCAGTTTAAATGTGATGTTGTCCTTTTGTCGCCCCACTAAATCTATCTCCCTCTCTCTATACTTTTTTATTTAACTGTAATCTTATTTGCAAATATTTCCAAATACACCACTTGTCTGTTTTTTAGATATTGTATTGTATTGTTTTTCTGAGTATGCTGTTAGTTTAAATTTATTTATAACAGTAAAAAATAAATAAATAATTGGACAACAAAAGAAAACAAATTAAAACAAATACAATTATATACTTATCAATTTAATCATTGTACTAATACATATAGTTTGAACTAAATTGTTGCTCATAGAAGAACATTTTTTTGTACAGTTTTACATAATTCTTGATTAGAGAAAGTCAAACTTGAATTAAGTTTAGATTAATTCATTTTGCAATTAAGTTGCAAAAATCAAAGTGGAATTAATCACAAAATAAGTTTTTTTCCTCAATAAAATAACGACAGAAAACTCCAAAGAAATGTGCTAAATTAAACAATAAAATGAATTTGATCAAATATTATATTCTTCACGTTAAAGTTATATTATTTCTTGTTTTTCTTGTTAATTTTGTTAATAATTTAACGTAAACTAAAAGAGACCTCGTGTCAAGCTAGCGGGAGTTATCTACACTAAACCGGAAGTGTGGCCATCAAACGTGTCGACCAAAATGCACTTTTAATTATATAGCATGTTTGGTTTATTAGGTTTGTGTAATTTCATCCATTTTGGGATTTTTTTAACACCACACAAATATAATCTTTTTACACAATTAAAAATAAGCACCAAAACATAATTTCACCCAAAATATATTGTTTATTTTTTACCAACAATTGTTTCCTAAGTATTTATTCAGGGACTTTACGTTGATCAAACTAACCGTGTGTTTTACTTTGAAAGTTCTGACAGGAAGTGAGTGATTTAAATACTTTTCCCTTGCTGATAATCTGCAGCTAAAAGATTCAAGGTAAACAAACGAGATCATCGTTTTAATTTCTGCTCCCAGAGATGCGTTCACTGTCCCCAGGACGATCGTGTATTGTTCATCTCAGTGATCACCTTCATTGATCTAGTATTAAAAGAATAAAACGTGCCCTCTGGCTGTTATATTAGATATTATATAATTTGATTAATAACACTTGTGCATTAATGTAAAAGCAGGATGTTACTGCTCAACCTGGTCAGAACTATTAATTAAGGATTATTTGCATCATGGATTAATATCATGATTATTTTCTACATTAACCGATTGATTGTTTGATTTGTGAAAGCAATCTAAAATATTTGTCACAATTACCCAGAAAACAAAGAGAAGTTTCGATCAGTCTAAACCTCAACTATATACTATTATATATACTTACACATTAATATTTTAAAATATATTTTTTAAAAAAAAGGAAAAACAGCAAATCCTCACATGAGAAGTTAAATTATTAAATTCTCAAAATAAATACCATTAATGAACATATACGTAACATATTCATTTATAAAGTAACTCGAAAAGTATGATAGTGGAGCAGAAGTATACAGTAGCATAAATACTCGGGTACAAGTACGTCGGATGTGTACTCGAGTACTCGTTTCACCGACGATCCCTAAATTAGTGGCGCAGGATGCAAAAAGACGTTCGACTTCCGGGTATACGATTCAGATGAAGAGACCCGGATCTTCCGCATTCCGGGGGCCCGCCGAGCATGCGCACTGGCGTTTCTTTTTAAAAACCACGCCCCCAGCCCTCCGTCCTCCTCCAGCTTTGTTCTCATTCAACATGAACGGAAGGAAAATAACTCCGGATTCTACTTTTAGTGCATTTAACAACATTATGAAGTTATTTTGGGGCCGCTATTGTTATTGTCACGTGACTGACCCGGAAGTGGCAATCCCACGGTGTTGGCCAGCGCGTGAAACGTGCTCCAAAGTCTTGATCAAAAAACCAACAGACACAATAGAAACACGAGGGCGGAGTCTTGTTATTATTGAAGCTATCTTTATTTCACATTTATTTGTACACAATAAATACAGTTGAACACGTGACACGGGCAGCTCCTCCTCTGACGACCATGTTTTTAATACAACGGGGTAAACTTCAAAAATAAGTTTGATGTCATTCAGACCTCGAGGAGATCAACGAGAACACAGCGACCGGCCGACGGATGTCTCCTCAACTGAAAGGTTCAACAGGTTGCTTTTCAAACAAAAAATCATCATTCTAAAAACATAAAATAAAAATAAAAAAAGCATTTGTACAGATATTCATCTCCGATCTCTCTGTAAACTATCGCGGCATTTCAATCAAAGACACTACGACGGCTATTTAAAGGCTAAATAACACAAGAGCCGATAAAAGAAAAGTATTTATACCAATATAGCTGGTAAACAAGAAATATTGAACAAACAACGTCGTATCCACAATACTGAAAAGGAATAAGAAGACATCAGAAAGTGCTTCACTACGACAGTATACATCGTTTCTTACTTTATTTGACAGCTAGCAGCTCAGGATGTTTTTCCTCCTTCAAAATAAAGGCGTGTTTAAACTGCACATTACTTCAGTGTAAACTGTCACTAACTGCAAACCACCAGCAACCTCTACTGGTTGCTATGGAAACCCATTCCCACCAGTAAACGAAGAAATTAAGAGGAACACTTATTTAAAAAAAAAAAAAAAAGATCCTGTCGCCATAACTTTCTCTTTGCATCTCGGAATAACGATTTATCATCGGGAATTTATTTTGGGGATTTTCTTTTTGATTTCCTTTTCTCAATATTTTGATATTCTGAGTAATTTCTTTTTGTTCGCAAAATACCAAATAATATTTCATATTCAAATACAAAATAATATTTCATATTTCCATATATATATTTATATGGAAATATGAAATATTTCTGAGAGAGCAACTCATTATTTGGTGATAACAACCCATTATTTTGAGGAAGTTTCTCATTGTGAGATACTGAGTCATTATTCATTATATTTTCAGAAATTAAATTTAAAATTCAGAAAGTTTTCCATTAATTTCGAGAGAGTCTCAATATTTTGAGAGCGTTTCTAATTTTTTCGACTTCCGGCATCTTTTTAAATTAGTTTAACTTTCACATCGGCAGCAACGGGCTTCGGTTGTAGAACATCACAACAACATTTCTAGCTTTTTATTTGAAGTTAAGACTCCGTTTTAACTTAAAAATGAAACACGTTTCTCCCTTTTATGATTTTCTGAACATTCGGTGCACAGAAAACTAAACACGGGTTTTAAACAGGATCAATAAACGGATGAAGGATCCATCGTTTTGATCAGAACCTTTCGAGGAGATTCTCCGACACAACAATCACTCAACTAAAATTGCCACTTTTCCCTTGTTTGCGTCACCGTGACGACCACGCGTGTTCGAGGAGAGGACCAGCCTCGTCCCTGCTGAGGGGGGTTTATTCAATTATTATTTATTGATCATGGGGGGTGGAGACAACCAGACTTTTGGTTTTGTGTGGAAGCTTCGTGACCTCGACGACCTTTGACGTCGTTGCATAGAAGGAACCAGAGAGGACGACAGGAAGTGATATCTGGGCCGTATGGTTTAAATCCTTGTTATTGATCCATCCGCTCGGAGCGGCATAATCACGAGTTATTGATCACCGCGTCCAATCAGTGGAGCCGTGGAGGTTAGTCAGAGACTTTTGGAAACTCGATGAGAAGATCGATATCGTGTTTGTTTACGGGAAATATGAAGCGCCAACCAGTTAGCTTAGCTTAGCACAAAGACTGGAAACGGGGGGAAACAGCTAGCCTCTTGTTGTAAATGGCGTAAGATCCTTTGCGTGTTTATGATTTACGAGCGAGTGGCGTGAGCGCGTCCGACTGGACGTCGTCACAGGATGTGAACACCAATATCTGGAGATGTGAAGTCGGTTATCAATAAGTTTGTGTCAGTTGGGTGAAGATGATTCACGACATGGAGAATAGTTAAGAGAACGATGTTCCTCCACGGCTCACTGACCCTCAACGGGCCTCCGGGCGCCTTCAGGGGGTTCCCTCGGTTCCTTTGGGAGGTTCAGTCCCGGCCGGTGAGAACGCCGTCACACCAGCGTGATCTCCACCTCCTCCCTCCGCTTCACCTGCCCACGAGGGTGCTGCTTCGGGGGCGGAGGAGCAGCCCGGACCTGCACACACCCGCCAATCAGTGGTCGTAAAAATATGTATATATATATATATATATATTATATATAATATATAATAATAATGTCGTTGTGCGTCGTTGTGCGTTGTTGTGTGTCGTCGTGCGTCGTTGTGCGTTGTTGTGCGTCGTTGTGTGTCGCCGTGCGTCGCCGTGCGTCGTCGTGCGTCGTCGTGCGTCGTTGTGCGTGGACTCACCGGCCGAATGGTGCCGGAGCTGCTCTCTGGGTACTTGGGGGGTTGAGGGGAGCCTTGGACTGGACCTGCAGACCACAAGGGGACACATATCAAACCTCACGACCCCGCAGACGTCAAACCCGTCTAAACGCAGACCGACCAGGAGCTCTTACTCTGAAAGGGGCTCTTGTGCGGCGCCGGCGCCGGCCTGTGATGTCCGTTGTGATAGGAGGGCGGTCGGCCAATGGGAGAGGCCGTGGCGCTGCAGGGGCTGGACAGAGGGGAGGAGGTGGTGGGCGTCTGCAGGGGGCTGCTGTGCAGAGGCTGGAAGGGACCGGTCTGAGCCAGAGGAGACTGAGCACAGCAAGAGGACTTAGTGAGGACACAAGACACCCCCTAGGGGGCAACTAGGGTACTTCTAGTGAGGATTTAGACACAAGACACCCCCTAGGGGGCAACTAGGGTACTTCTAGTGAGGATTTAGACACAAGACACCCCCTAGGGGGCAACTAGGCTACTTCTATACTGGAGGTAAAAACTACATTTATTAATATAAACTATATATTATGAAGCTTTATGCAGAGGGGTTAGTTCACACAGCATTCAGAGACTCATTTATACACATTTATTAATAAAAACATGGAGATTTCTTTGACTGTATTTAGGTTTATAGAGCGATTCAAAGAGATATCCAAACATTATTTATGAACAAGATCTTTAGGAGAAATTCAGAGATGCTTACGAGCCAGCGATTTTTTTATTATATATTATATTTTATTATAATATTTTTTGTGCGAAGCACGTTTCTCTGGTTACCGTCTTTGTTGTCGTTGTTTCCTCAGCATCAAACCGTACCTGTGAACTTCCGTCTCTTTGTCCGTCTCCGTTCTCGCTGCTGGCGCCGGCGAGCTCCTCCACCAGAACCGCCGGGAAGACGCCGACGACGCCGTTGAACTCGCCCTCCCAGAAGCCGTCGTCCTCGCGGGTCTCCCGGCTCAGGATGCGGATGATGGCGCCTTCAGGGAACGACAGCTCGTCCTCCGTTTGGCCCGCGTAGTCGTACAGGGCCTTGGCGAAGGCCACTGAAGAGAGGAGGGCCGGTGTTAAGTCATAAATATATATATATATATATGTTATTCAAGAGGAGGTCGTCCCTCACCACTGGAGTCCCCGTTGACGGAGCCGGCCGGTGGTTCGGTCTCCGGCTCGGTGGAGGAGTGGGATCGGGCGTCCAGCGCGGCCAGAGCCTGCAGCATGCTGAGCAGGCTGTTGGAAGACGGGAGCTGCAGGTATTTCTCTGGCACGTAGCCGACCTGCCCGCCGCGGTTTCTGGCCTGGAAAACGCAGAAAACACTCGTGAAAACTCTCAAATCATAAAAAGAAGTTCCTGGTGGTTTTAGTCCCGGTTCTCCACAGTGAAGCATCTGTTTAATTGTGCTTTAGAACGTAGAAACAAATCGGAAACCGCTCGGCTTTCCCTCTCGGAGGCTAACAGAGGCTCTTCTTTAAGGTAGTATTCTTCTTTAAGGTAGTATCTCCCCGACCAGAAACCTTCTTTTGAGTGTAAAACACGAGTTCCTCTCCAGGTTCCTTGTGGAGTACCTTGACCCAGTCCTCCATGTCCCCGTCGTCGATGACCTCCAGGATCTCCTGCTCCTCGATGGTCAGCTCATCCGGCTGAGACGCCTGGAGGGAAAACACGGAACCGGATCAGAGCGTCTGACATTGATGGCGGCGGCCGCTCCCCGGGAGGCCGGCGGCGCCCGTCTCCTCGTACCTGGTAGGAGTAGAGCACTTTGCAGGTGAGCGGGTAGTTCTTCAAGGTGCTGGAGGGGCTGGAGCTGCTGTCGTCCAACACCTCCCCGCTGTCCTCCGTCTCCTCCTCGTCCTCTCGCTCCAGATCCGCCGTCCCCTGCGGAAACGCGACCCCACGTCGTCTTTCATTTCGTTTCATTGTGAATGCACATGCGACGTTGAGGACGTTGCGCGGCTTACGGAGAGCGAGGGATCGTGGGCGCTCAGGTTGTTCCAGCGCTCGTTCTCCAGCTCCTCCATCACCTGGTTCATGGCGCTCTTCAGCCACGTTTCCACGGCAACGCCCGCCTGCCTCAGCAGGTCCAGCCGGGCCTCGGCTTTCACTTTGACCGTCTGCAACGAGAGAGGGAACAAACAAAAACAAACAAGGTTGTTGTCATGTTGAGCCTCTTGTTTACAAACTGCCTTTGTTGTTAGGACAACGGACTAGAGACATTTTATAGCTTTAAAGCTTCAAATATCTTTAATTCACACTATTCACACCCACTGACTTTAAGGCTTTAACTAACGACGATCCTCATTGTCGATCACAATTAAGTGATTAATCACTTTTATATTTACTACTGTGTTGATTCATCATTGTAACCAGCAGAGGGAGCACTGGGTACACTTTAAGTAACGCACACACACACAGAGACACACACAGAGACACACACAGCACACACACACAGACACACACACACACACACACAGCACACACACACAGAGACACACACACACACACACACACAGACACACATTCACACACACACACACACACACAGAGAAACAGACAAACACACACACACACACAGACACACATTCACACACATACACACAGAGACACAGAGAAATACACACAGCACACACACACACACAGAGACACACACACACACAGAGACACACACACACAGACACACACACACACACACACACACACACACAGAGACACACACACACACACATACAGCACAGAGACACACACACACACGCACACACACACACAGACAGCACACAGACACACACTCACACACACAGCAGAGACACACACACACACACACACACACACACACACACACACACACACACACACACAGAGACACACACACACACACACACAGACAGCACACAGACACACACTCACACATACAGCAGAGACACACACACACACACAGAGACACACACACACACACACACACACACACACACACACACACAGAGACACACACACACACACACACACACACACACACACACACACAGAGACACACACACACACACACCTCTGCCCTCCGTAGACTCTGCCTGGCCGCCTCCATCTTGGCCTCCAGCTCACAGGTGTTCTGCTCCGATGACTCCGGCGTTCCGTATCCCTCCAGAGCCTGAAAACAAACAACAATAAAATAAACAACAACTTGAACAATAAAAACACATCAATAGATTCGATGGCGCTTTCACAATAAAACCAGTGAAAGGGGTTAAAAGGTGATGAAGACGAGGTGTTATCGCTGCGTGGTGTTGGTTCACATCTGAAGTTGCACAATAGTGAATTCAGACCGTTGCTACGGAAACGGCGTTTTACATTTTCTTATCTGTGAAGCTTTCCTGGTTGATTAAAGGTTCAAAGCCCAATATCATTTATGCTAACGCAATAAAATGCATGATTGTTTCTTCTATCTCGGATAACTGAAACTGATAAAAGATATCTGTTGTTTTTCCAGCGCACAAAGGAAATGACGACACAATATTACGATGTGTTTAATAATCGATTAATTGATTTAACTGATTAAATGATTTACGCCCCTGATGACGTGGAGTTCTTCACTGCTTTAGCAATTAGTCCTAAAACCTGCAAATTATTGTTTTGCTCTTCAGGTTCCTTCGTCTCAAAGTCAATGTTATTGTTGTTGTTGTTTTAAAGGGTTTTTTGGTTGGACGTATGTAGTGGTAAGGTGTTTTTAACACAAGCTGGACAGATTTTAATGTTTTCATCTACAATATAAAATACATCAGTAAATACTATTTAGAAGCTTTTTAAGTGTCTTAAAGAAGAAAAAAAGAAGCTAAATGAGACGATTTACGCTTCAAAATGTTTAAATTACATAAACGTTTGTTTGCCTTGTTTTCCACAATAGTTTCTCCCCGTGACACGGAGAAACAGCTTTAAGGGGGTTTCTCCCCGTGACACGGAGGAACAGCATTAAGGGGGTTTCTCCCAGTGATACAGAGGAACAGCATTAAGGGGGTTTCTCCCCGTGACACGGAGGAACAGCATTAAGGGGGTTTCTCCCCGTGACACGGAGGAACAGCATTAAGGGGGTTTCTCCCCGTGACACGGAGGAACAGCATTAAGGGGGTTTCTCCCCGTGACACGGAGGAACAGCATTAAGGGGGTTTCTCCCCGTGACACGGAGGAACAGCATTAAGGGGGTTTCTCCCCGTGACACGGAGGAACAGCATTAAGGGGGTTTCTCCCCGTGACACGGAGAAACAGCTTTAAGGGGGTTTCTCCCCGTGACACGGAGGAACAGCATTAAGGGGGTTTCTCCCCGTGACACGGAGGAACAGCATTAAGGGGGTTTCTCCCCGTGACACGGAGAAACAGCTTTAAGGGGGTTTCTCCCCGTGACACGGAGGAACAGCATTAAGGGGGTTTCTCCCAGTGATACAGAGGAACAGCATTAAGGGGGTTTCTCCCCGTGACACGGAGGAACAGCATTAAGGGGGTTTCTCCCCGTGACACGGAGGAACAGCATTAAGGGGGTTTCTCCCCGTGACACGGAGGAACAGCATTAAGGGGGTTTCTCCCCGTGACACGGAGGAACAGCATTAAGGGGGTTTCTCCCCGTGACACGGAGGAACAGCATTAAGGGGGTTTCTCCCCGTGACACGGAGGAACAGCATTAAGGGGGTTTCTCCCCGTGACACGGAGAAACAGCTTTAAGGGGGTTTCTCCCCGTGACACGGAGGAACAGCATTAAGGGGGTTTCTCCCCGTGACACGGAGGAACAGCATTAAGGGGGTTTCTCCCCGTGACACGGAGGAACAGCATTAAGGGGGTTTCTCCCCGTGACACGGAGGAACAGCATTAAGGGGGTTTCTCCCAGTGATACAGAGGAACAGTTTTAAGGAGCTTTCTCCCAGTGACACGGAGGAACAGCATTAAGGGGGTTTCTCCCCGTGACACGGAGGAACAGCTTTAAGGGGGTTTCTCCCCGTGACACGGAGCAACAGCATTAAGGGGGTTTCTCCCCGTGACACGGAGGAACAGTTTTAAGGGGGTTTCTCCCAGTGATACGGAGGAACAGCTTTAAGGGGGTTTCTCCCAGTGACACGGAGGAACAGCATTAAGGGGGTTTCTCCCCGTGACACGGAGGAACAGCTTTAAGGGGGTTTCTCCCAGTGATACGGAGGAACAGCATTAAGGGGGTTTCTCCCAGTGACAAGGAGGAACAGTTTTAAGGAGGTTTCTCCCAGTGATACGGAGGAACAGCATTAAGGGGGTTTCTCCCAGTGACACGGAGGAACAGCATTAAGGGGGTTTCTCCCAGTGACACGGAGGAACAGCATTAAGGGGGTTTCTCCCCGTGACACGGAGGAACAGCTTTAAGGGGGTTTCTCCCAGTGACACGGAGGAACAGCATTAAGGGGGTTTCTCCCCGTGACACGGAGGAACAGCATTAAGGGGGTTTCTCCCCGTGACACGGAGGAACAGCATTAAGGGGGTTTCTCCCCGTGACACGGAGGAACAGCTTTAAGGGGGTTTCTCCCCGTGACACGGAGGAACAGCATTAAGGGGGTTTCTCCCAGTGACACGGAGGAACAGTTTTAAGGGGGTTTCTCCCAGTGATACGGAGGAACAGCATTAAGGGGGTTTCTCCCAGTGACACGGAGGAACAGTTTTAAGGAGGTTTCTCCCAGTGATACGGAGGAACAGCATTAAGGGGGTTTCTACCAGTGACACGGAGGAACAGTTTTAAGGAGGTTTCTCCCAGTGATACGGAGGAACAGCATTAAGGGGGTTTCTCTCAGTGATACGGAGGAACAGCATTAAGGGGGTTTCTCCCCGTGATACGGAGGAACAGCATTAAGGGGGTTTCTCCCCGTGATACGGAGGAACAGCATTAAGGGGGTTTCTCCCCGTGATACGGAGGAACAGCATTAAGGGGGTTTCTCCCAGTGATACGGAGGAACAGCATTGGGTCCCCGATGGCCGATGAGCTTATCTATTATATAAGAAGGTGCACATTTGATTTGGTCTCACCCGCTGCGTGTGGATGGCGCTCTTGTACTCTCGGGCCACGCGGCTCGCCCACTTCCTCGCCTCCTTGTCCAGACTGTGCTCCTCCGACGTTCCATTCTCCTTCTGCAGCTGCATCACCTACAAACACAGAGACGACCACACAAGACATCAGAGACACTGCACAGAATATCAAACCGCTGATTAATGAGGGCTGAGCACTTCAATATCTCTCCTGTCTAATCACTTATTATATTGGCATGGCATGTTAGATAACGTCTGACATTTTGTTTTAGTAAGAGCATGCTGTGTGCGGCCAGTAGTCTAAATTTGTTATTTTTAAAATATATATATTTACTTTATTAATCCCGCTAGGGAATTTATGTTTTGCTCCAGCAGCATTTATATATACACACAGGTAAAGCTATATTAACTATAAAAAATGCTAAATATATACAAACAAATTGAATAATATTAAATTAACAAACTAAACAAAAGTGCAAATATCTAACTAAACAAATAAACATTGTATAGTTATGTGTTTGATTTGGTCAGAGGTGATTTATTGTAAATTGTAAATCTTTTGTAATCATTCATCAACATCGGAAAAGGAGGGTAATATGTACACATGTTGTTTCACATGTTATTGCTATAAAAGGCTAATATATATATATATATATATATATATATATATATATATATATATATATTGTAGTTTTTCAGTGCAAAAAAGAAAAAAGGGTTTGAAATCGGTACGTAGGTTTTTGACCGTGTTATAACGTGTGTATTACGTGTTATATCATGTGATGTGTGTATAACGTGTGTATAATGTGTGATAACATGTGGTTAGCAGGTCCGTCTTTCAATCAGGGGGTTGGTGGTTCAACCCCCGCCCTAGTCCATCTGTCCTTGAGCAAGACACTTAACCCTGAATTGTTCCCTGTAGCTGTTCTACAGTGTGTTAATGTAACATGATTGTGAGTCGCTTTGGATAAAGGTGTCAGCTAAATGACATGTAATGTAATGTATAACGTGTTATAACATGTGATGTGTGTATAACGTGTTACGACGTACAGTCATCGAGCGAAAACCAACGTATTCATATTGGAACATCAAGTCGGAGGTGGACGAGTAATCAGCTGCCGTCACGCCAAATAAAGTCTAGTTCTGGGAGCACGTTGGTGTTCAGACAAGAGCTTAAAGTCAGACTAGACACATGTACATTTTAAAACGGACAAAAAAAGGAAAGAAAGTTTTCGAAAAGAGAGGTGGTTTGTCCAAATAAATACATTTCACGCAAATTACGTCACATAGAAGCACAAATAATTCCTTGTAAAATTAACGTTTCCAAAATAAAATCTTTGCTTGGAAGTTATGACCCACCGGAACACCTCTAAGAGGACCTTGTGGTTTCCCAAAAGGCCAGACAGAGAAACACCAGTGTAAGTTATGATCATGTCACTTTCTCTCTTTTCCTTGTTTGTCCCCTGTTACGTGTGTGTGTGTGTGTGTGTGTGTGTGTGTGTGTGTGTGTGTGTGTGTGTGTGTGTGCGTGTGTGTGAGTGTGTGTGTGTGTGTGTCTCGTGGGCGTGGCTTCCGGCAACTGGCAATCATCTCTGGTTGTATAGAGATTTAACACTATGCTTCATGTGTTAAAGCTGCATTCTCTCTCCTGACCACCAGGGGGCGACTCCTCTGGTTGTATAGAAGTCTATGCTTCATGTGTTAAAGCTGCATTCTCTCTCCTGACCACCAGGGGGCGACTCCTCTGGTTGTATAGAAGTCTATGCTTCATGTGTTAAAGCTGCATTCTCTTTCCTGACCACCAGGGGGCGACTCCTCTGGTTGTATAGAAGTCTATGCTTCATGTGTTGAAGCTGCATTCTCTCTACTGACCACCAGGGGGCGACTCCTCTGGTTGTATAGAAGTCTATGCTTCATGTGTTAAAGCTGCATTCTCTCTCCTGACCACCAGGGGGCGACTCCTCTGGTTGTATAGAAGTCTATGCTTCATGTGTTAAAGCTGCATTCTCTCTCCTGACCACCAGGGGGCGACTCCTCTGGTTGTATAGAAGTCTATGCTTCATGTGTTAAAGCTGCATTCTCTCTCCTGACCACCAGGGGGCGACTCCTCTGGTTGTATAGAAGTCTATGCTTCATGTGTTAAAGCTGCATTCTCTCTCCTGACCACCAGGGGGCGACTCCTCTGGTTGTATAGAAGTCTATGCTTCATGTGTTAAAGCTGCATTCTCTCTCCTGACCACCAGGGGGCGACTCCTCTGGTTGTATAGAAGTCTATGCTTCATGTGTTAAAGCTGCATTCTCTTTCCTGACCACCAGGGGGCGACTCCTCTGGTTGTATAGAAGTCTATGCTTCATGTGTTGAAGCTGCATTCTCTCTACTGACCACCAGGGGGCGACTCCTCTGGTTGTATAGAAGTCTATGCTTCATGTGTTAAAGCTGCATTCTCTCTCCTGACCACCAGGGGGCGACTCCTCTGGTTGTATAGAAGTCTATGCTTCATGTGTTAAAGCTGCATTCTCTCTCCTGACCACCAGGGGGCGACTCCTCTGGTTGTATAGAAGTCTATGCTTCATGTGTTCAAGCTGCATTCTCTCTACTGACCACCAGGGGGCGACTCCTCTGGTTGTATAGAAGTCTATATAAATGACTACTTCTCTTGATGTATTCCCTCAGTAAACATTGTAAACATGAGTTTATGGTCTCAATCTCCAGTGGGGATTTTAATTACAGCCTGAAACGGTTCGGTAACGTATGAAACACATGAATCCATCAATCCCACTTTATTTGGGGAGAACCTTTCACGCAGTGCAGTTCTAAGTGTTTCACTAATGACTCGAGTGTGACCGAGAAAACAGAGTAAAAAATAATACTAATAACAATTTAACCACTTAAATGTAATAAAATATAAATAAAAGCTATAATAACAGAAGAAATGGATTCTACAGGTTATGTGGAAAAAGAAACCTTTAATTTTACGATTTTACTTTTTAGATTCAAACAAATCCCTAAAATATGAGTGAGGAGGTTTCCACATGACAACAGCTGTGTGTGTGTGTGTGTGTGTGTGCACGAGGCAGGCAGTCTGATGAGGCCCACTCACAATGCCCCCTTTTCACAGATGGGCCGTTCACTGGGCCCGGCCCACCTCCTGCCCCTCCCTCCCAGTTCAGCTCTATTTCTTACCGGATCCCTCTGTCTGGTGCAAGTGGTTTGGGGGGAGGGGGGAGGGAGGGAGGTGGGGGGGCTCTCTCTCCACCACTAATGTTGTCTTTAGGAACAAGCTGCTGCTTGTTTGACTTCCAACGAAAACAACGCCAGTATTTTGCGGTTTGAACAAATTGTCCAGTGTTGACCGGCGACGGACCGCGATGCTGCGTTCAAGTGCAGCAAAGCACCTCGGGACGATCTACACACCGGGGTCGTCTCGAGAGTGCGACGGTGCGAAAGCCTTTTGGACATTTATGCAGATGTTTACGGTTTCAAATGCTATAAATGACCGTCACGGGTGGAAAGCTGAGACGTTAGTGTGCGACGCTGTAATTAGACGGCACCGCGACTCGACTGGGATTTCACCTCGTGGGATACAACGTTTTACACACACACACTTTTATAGCTGCGTTGGGGCAACACAGCTGGGAGAGCAGACTTTGATAAGATCACAGTGGGAGATTCAGACACAAACCAGTGGGCTGCTGGGAAATCCTGAAACACAACCCGAGGAGGTCCAGTTGAAGCTAAAGATCCATGAATCTGAAGGTTCACTCCACAGCTGTTTACGGAATAAGACCCGCGAGGGAGGACTTTACAACTCGGAAGGTTATGGCGGCGACGGGAAGCAGAAATAATTACGTGGTTAATGTTCAAACTGTCCTGTTGTGCACAAGGCCGCGAGTTAGATTCCCGTGCCGCTGCTTGTTAAAGATGTCGAGATGTTTCACTTGCTGGTGTCACTTGAGGAAAAGTCAGAACAATTCAAACCCCATAAACGTTCAACATCCGTTTCATAATTGTTGAGATCAAAAGTTCTTTGACGTCTCGACTTTTTTCTGTCGAGCAAAAACTAGTAATTCACATTTTCTTCCTCTCAAATGAATTTGAACTAAACAATTTAAAGGAAGATCTCATCGCCTGAGCTACTCAAAGACACGAGGTCTCTGTTCTGGACGATGAGACACGAGGTCTCTGTTCTGGACGATGAGACACGAGGTCTCTGTTCTGGACGATGAGACACGAGGTCTCTGTTCTGGACGATGAGACACAAGGTCTCCGGTTCTGGACGATGAGACACGAGGTCTCCGGTTCTGGACGATGAGACACGAGGTCTCTGTTCTGGACGATGAGACACGAGGTCTCTGTTCTGGACGATGAGACAAGGTCTCCGGTTCTGGACGATGAGACACGAGGTCTCCGGTTCTGGACGATGAGACACGAGGTCTCTGTTCTGGACGATGAGACACGAGGTCTCTGTTCTGGACGATGAGACACGAGGTCTCTGTTCTGGACGATGAGACACAAGGTCTCCGGTTCTGGACGATGAGACACAAGGTCTCCGGTTCTGGACGATGAGACACGAGGTCTCTGTTCTGGACGATGAGACACAAGGTCTCCGGTTCTGGACGATGAGACACGAGGTCTCCGGTTCTGGACGATGAGACACGAGGTCTCCGGTTCTGGACGATGAGACACGAGGTCTCCGGTTCTGGACGATGAGACACAAGGTCTCTGTTCTGGACGATGAGACACAAGGTCTCTGTTCTGGACGATGAGACACAAGGTCTCCGGTTCTGGACGATGAGACACGAGGTCTCCGGTTCTGGACGATGAGACACGAGGTCTCTGTTCTGGACGATGAGACACAAGGTCTCCGGTTCTGGACGATGAGACACGAGGTCTCTGTTCTGGACGATGAGACACGAGGTCTCTGTTCTGGACGATGAGACACAAGGTCTCTGTTCTGGACGATGAGACACAAGGTCTCCGGTTCTGGACGATGAGACACGAGGTCTCCGGTTCTGGACGATGAGAAACAAGGTCTCTGTTCTGGACGATGAGACACGAGGTCTCTGTTCTGGACGATGAGACACGAGGTCTCCGGTTCTGGACGATGAGACACAAGGTCTCTGTTCTGGACGATGAGACACAAGGTCTCCGGTTCTGGACGATGAGACACGAGGTCTCTGTTCTGGACGATGAGACACGAGGTCTCCGGTTCTGGACGATGAGACACAAGGTCTCTGTTCTGGACGATGAGACACAAGGTCTCCGGTTCTGGACGATGAGACACGAGGTCTCTGTTCTGGACGATGAGACACGAGTTCTCTGTTCTGGACGATGAGACACAAGGTCTCTGTTCTGGACGATGAGACACAAGGTCTCCGGTTCTGGACGATGAGACACGAGGTCTCCGGTTCTGGACGATGAGACACAAGGTCTCTGTTCTGGACGATGAGACACAAGGTCTCTGTTCTGGACGATGAGACACAAGGTCTCTGTTCTGGACGATGAGAAACAAGGTCTCCGGTTCTGGACGATGAGACACGAGGTCTCTGTTCTGGACGATGAGACACGAGGTCTCCGGTTCTGGACGATGAGACACAAGGTCTCTGTTCTGGACGATGAGACACAAGGTCTCCGGTTCTGGACGATGAGACACGAGGTCTCTGTTCTGGACGATGAGACACGAGGTCTCTGTTCTGGACGATGAGACACAAGGTCTCTGTTCTGGACGATGAGACACAAGGTCTCCGGTTCTGGACGATGAGACACGAGGTCTCCGGTTCTGGACGATGAGACACAAGGTCTCTGTTCTGGACGATGAGACACAAGGTCTCCGGTTCTGGACGATGAGACACGAGGTCTCTGTTCTGGACGATGAGACACGAGGTCTCCGGTTCTGGACGATGAGACACAAGGTCTCTGTTCTGGACGATGAGACACAAGGTCTCCGGTTCTGGACGATGAGACACGAGGTCTCTGTTCTGGACGATGAGACACGAGGTCTCTGTTCTGGACAATGAGACACAAGGTCTCTGTTCTGGACGATGAGACACAAGGTCTCCGGTTCTGGACGATGAGACACGAGGTCTCCGGTTCTGGACGATGAGACACAAGGTCTCTGTTCTGGACGATGAGACACGAGGTCTCCGGTTCTGGACGATGAGACACGAGGTCTCTGTTCTGGACGATGAGACACAAGGTCTCTGTTCTGGACGATGAGACACGAGGTCTCTGGTTCTGGAAGATGAGACACAAGGTCTCCGGTTCTGGACGATGAGACACAAGGTCTCCGGTTCTGGACGATGAGACACGAGGTCTCCTGTTCTGGACGATTAGAAACAAGGTCTCCGGTTCTGGACGATGAGACACGAGGTCTCTGTTCTGGACGATGAGACACAAGGTCTCCGGTTCTGGACGATGAGACACGAGGTCTCTGTTCTGGACGATGAGACACAAGGTCTCCGGTTCTGGACGATGAGACACGAGGTCTCTGTTCTGGACGATGAGACACAAGGTCTCCGGTTCTGGACGATGAGACACGAGGTCTCTGTTCTGGACGATGAGACACGAGGTCTCCGGTTCTGGACGATGAGACACGAGGTCTCTGTTCTGGACGATTAGAAACAAGGTCTCCGGTTCTGGACGATGAGACACGAGGTCTCCGGTTCTGGCCGTCCAGACTCTTTTCAAAACAAGACGACGGCAGCAGCGTAAGAAGACGTAGTGGATGTCGCCTTGGAGGCTTAGTTATGATTCGATGCACACTAAACTATGAAGAGCTGATATCATCAAGCAACCGTGATGGTTGCACCATCTGTTCCCCACATCATCGTTTACAAAGTTATTTTTAGCAACCCAAGAGCCTTCAAAATAAGACTGTGGCTGGCGTCTAACGCGTACCAGGATGTCAGAAGTTATATCTGTTATACATATTAACCTAATCTATTTCAATTGAATCATCTCCCATTGAATCCACTCAATACAATACATTACATTACATGTCATTTAGCTGACGCTTTAATCCAAAGCGACTTACAATCATGTTACATTAACACACTGTAGAACAGCGTCTTGCTCAAGGACACATCGACTAGGGCGGGGATTGAACCGCCAACCCCCTGAATGAAAGACGGACCTGCTAACCACTGACCCACAGTCGCCCCACTCCATTGAATCTACTCCACTGAATCCACTCCATTGAATCCACTCCCATGTGAAAGAGGTCTTCAGACCAAATCAAAGGGTTTACCGTATCGGAGTCGATGGGCTGGAACGAGAAGTCGGGGGCTTTCTGAAACACGAGGTTCTTCTGTACAAACTGCTGCTGATGAAACTCCTGCAGAACCTGTGAGTGTGTTGAGGGGAAAAGATGAAATACATGTTTACATGTTGCCAGCTATGAATGAAGCAGAACAGACTACAAAGATCAAACATAAAATGTGTTTTTTTGTGTTCATTGTTTCTCTTTAGAAGACAAAGGCCTCTAGTTTCATGGTGGTAGGAGCCTGAAAAGGTGGAGATGGTTCAAGAGGACGCCCTGCATGTCCCACATGTAACTTCATCTGGAAAGGTTTCGTTCACCACTGAGATTCACGTGTTTAGTTTCCCCCGATTTGTATATGCAGAGCGGTGACATCGATCCCACTAAAACACAATGAGACTAAACGTCACGACGCACACACAAGGTCTGCTTCAGCGTCGCCACAGGAAGCACACGGAGCTGTTGAGAAACCGCCGCTTCCCTCTCGAAGAACCGTCGGTTCGTATTCCGGCAGAACAAACTAAATGTCAGCGTGGCTCCAGCGAGGAAAGCTGAGCCTGAACCAACCGGACCGGACGAGGCCGACGGCGGCTCGAGTGCATGTAACCGAGCAGCCGAGAGGTAACGCACACCGCGAGCCGGTAGAGTTCCACTCGTCCGAAGACGCCGAGTGACCCTGAACGCATCCTGAAGGTCGGCATCGGAGACGATCCGGCTCCATCGGCTGAAATGAACCGGCTCAAAGGCCAAAACCTCTGTCCGCTTCAGGCCGCTCTGAGAGAGAAGGGTTCCCATGAGGGTTCTTCCTGAAGGGCTGAGGTTCTACCCAAGAACATGTGCAGCCAAAGAACCCTTTTTGGAAAAAGGATCCTTCCAGATCCCCCAAAAAACTGCGATTGTGAATCATGAAGGTTGTGGGCCCAACGGCCCCTTTAGGATACGTAACGCAGAGGAACCCTACATGGTTCTAGTTAGAACCTTTAATTCTAGGAGTGTTTAGCTGTTCCGATCTCCAGTGGAACATTTCTCTGCTCTTAAACCTTTTATCTTTCCTCTCCGTCTCTTATTAGAGATCTAATCAGATCAGCGCTTCTCTTTTACGTCAGCTGGATCAATAATTAACCCGCTGAGTAATTTAAATTTAATAACGTTCTCTGTAATCACAAAGGTGGTTTGTGTTTCTGTAGTTCCAACAGAGTGACACCTCTTCTCTTTCTTATAACGTCCCGTCAATTAAATTCCTTAATGCGTTCGACTCAAGACCTTCAGGATTTGGATCAAATTAATTTAATAAATAAAGTATTTAATCAACTTTTCAATATGTATTTTCACCAAATGTACAGAGGATCTTTGACACAAACGTTTCTGTGTCATTTAGGCCAATAAAAGCAGAACGTTGGACACCACGTGGAGGTTGAAGACTCACCCCATTGGAGCTGCTCAACAGCTGGTTGAAGGTGTCGTGGACGGACTGGTAACTTTCCAGCTCCGTCTGACACAGCGAGACCAGGTACTCCTTCACCTGCTCGTAGATCCTCCCGTCCGACAGCTGCAGAGGAATACACACTTTAAAGGTTACGGTGCACGTCTACCTACCATCCCTCTCTCCCTCCTTCATCCATCCTTCCATCTCTCCATCCCTCCCTCGTTCCTTCCCTCCATCCATCATCCCTCACACCTTCCCACCATCCCGCCCACTATCCTTCCATCCATCCATCCATCCATCCATCCCTCCTTCCTTCCATCCATCCACCCTTCCATCTCTCCATCCCTCCCTCGTTCCTTCGCTCCATCCATCATCCCTCCCTCCTTCCATCCATCCTTCCATCTCTCCATCCCTCCCTCGTTCCTTCCCTCCATCCATCATCCCTCCATCATCCCTCACACCTTCCCACCATCCCGCCCACTATCCTTCCATCCATCCATCCATCCCTCCTTCCTTCCATCCATCCATCCCTCCTTCCATCCATCCTTCCATCTCTCCATCCCTCCCTCGTTCCTTCCCTCCATCCATCATCCCTCCCTCCTTCCATCCATCCTTCCATCTACCATCCCTCACACCTTCCCACCCACTATCCTTCCATCCATCCCTCCTTCCTTCCATCCATCCACCCCTCCTTCCATCCATCTCTTCATCCCTCCCTCCCTCCTTCCCTCCATTCATCATCCCTCCCTCCTTCCATCTCTCCATCCCTCCCTCGTTCCTTCCCTCCATCCATCATCCCTCCCTCCTTCCATCTCTCCATCCCTCCCTCGTTCCTTCCCTCCATCCATCATCCCTTCATCATCCCTCACACCTTCCCACCATCCCGCCCACTATCCTTCCATCCATCCAGCCATCCTTCCCTCCATCCATCGATCCCTCCCTCCTCCTTCCATCCCTCACACCTTCCCTCCATCCCGCCCTCCATCCATCCCTCCCTCCATCCATCCACCCATCCTCCTTCCTTCCTTCCCTCCATCCACCCATCCTCCTTCCATCGATCCCTCCCTCCCTCCTCCTTCCATCCCTCACACCTTCCCTCCATCCATCCATTCATCCATCCATCCACCCACCCACCGATCCTCCCTTCATCCCTCCCTCCTTCCATCCTTCCATCCCTCCTCCCTTCATCCCTCCCTCCTTCCATCCACCCACCCACTCATCCTCCCTCCATCCATCCCTCCTCCCTTCATCCTTCCATCCCTCCTCCCTCCATCCCTCCCTCCCTCCATCCTCCCTTCATCCCTCCCTCCTTCCATCCATCCCTCCATCCTCCCTTCATCCCTCCCTCCTTCCATCCATCCCTCCATCCTCCCTTCATCCCTCCCTCCATCCATCCCTCCTCCCTCCCTCCTCACCTTGATGCAGTCCATGAGGTCAGTGTCGTAGTAGCGCTGCTGGTGAGCGTTAGCGGCGGCTAGCATTAGCAGGTAGTCGTTTCGGGCGTGAGAGGCTTTGGAGTTGCACTCGCTCCTCTTGGCTTTCAGCTGGAAGGTAAAAGTTCACGATCGCTGACACAAAGAAAACAACGAGCAGCTTGATTTGTTCTTCGTGACACAAAGTGGTCTCACCTTCACACTCGCCCTCTGGAGGCTGGACCTGGACTGGAAGAGACTGAGCTTGGACCTGAAGAGAAGACGTTCACATGAGACATGTTTCTTAAAGGGCCAGTGTGAAGCATACCTGGGGATCTATTGGCCGAAATGTAATATAATATCCATACCTATGTTTTCATTAGTTTATAAATCACCTGAAACTAATAATAGTTTTGTTTTGACTAGCTTAGAATGAGCCCTTCATACCTACAAAGGGAGGACTCGCCGCTTGGCATTTCTAGTATTATTTCAACATACGGGATATTTATTTATATTTTGTGTTGACCTTTTGACCTCTAAAGAAACATCACCAGAGCCTTTTGGGTCATACTTGGCGTCCAGCTCGGCCTTCTCTCTGACGGCCTGAGCCATCGTCTCGGCCTCCTGGTACTTCTTCCTGCTCTTCGTCAGCTCCTTCACGGACTCCTGAACCTCAGCTTGAACCACCGTCAGCTGGTCGATGCACTGGGGGGGGGGGGGGGGTGAGGGGGGGGGGGGGGGGGGGGGGGGGGGGGGGGGGGGGGATTAATAATTATGTGTGGTGAGTAACATCATGATGAGAGTGAAGTACAGGGTGAACAAGTCGAAAGGACAAAGACCTCGTCCACAGAGGACAAAGACCCTGTCCACAGAAGACAAAGACCCTGTCCACAGAAGACAAAGACCCTGTCCACAGAGGACAAAGACCCTGTCCACAGAGGACAAAGACCCTGTCCACAGAGGACAAAGACCCTGTCCACAGAAGACAAAGACCCTATCCACAGAGGACAAAGACCCTGTCCACAGAGGACAAAGACCCTGTCCACAGAGGACAAAGACACTGTCCACAGAAGACAAAGAGCCTGTCCACAGAGGACAAAGACCCTGTCCACAGAAGACAAAGACCCTGTCCACAGAGGACAAAGACCCTGTCCACAGAAGACAAAGAGCCTGTCCACAGAGGACCAAGACCCTATCCACAGAGGACAAAGACCCTGTCCACAGAGGACCAAGACCCTGTCCACAGAGGACCAAGACCCTGTCCACAAAAGGACAAAGACCTCGTCCACAGAAGACAAAGAGCCTGTCCACAGAGGACCAAGACCCTGTCCACAGAAGACAAAGAGCCTGTCCACAGAGGACCAAGACCCTGTCCACAGAGGACCAAGACCCTGTCCACAAAAGGACAAAGACCTCGTCCACAGAAGATAAAGAGCCTGTCCACAGAGAACAAAGACCCTGTCCACAGAGGACAAAGACCCTGTCCACAGAGGACCAAGACCCTGTCCACAAAAGGACAAAGACCTCGTCCACAGAAGACAAAGACCCTATCCACAGAGGACAAAGACCCTGTCCACAGAAGACAAAGACCCTGTCCACAGAGGACCAAGACCCTGTCCACAGAGGACAAAGACCCTGTCCACAGAAGACAAAGACCCTGTCCACAGAAGACAAAGACCCTGTCCACAGAGGACAAAGACCCTATCCAGAGGACAAAGACCCTGTCCACAGAGGACCAAGACCCTATCCACAGAGGACAAAGACCCTGTCCACAGAAGACAAAGACACCATCCACAGAAGACAAAGACCCTGTCCACAGAGGACAAAGACCCTGTCCACAGAAGACAAAGACCTCGTCCACAGAAGACAAAGACCTCGTCCACAGAGGACAAAGACCCTGTCCACAGAGGACAAAGACCCTATCCAGAGGACAAAGACCCTGTCCACAGAAGACAAAGACCCTGTCCACAGAGGACAAAGACCCTGTCCACAGAGGACAAAGACCCTATCCAGAGGACAAAGACACTGTCCACAGAAGACAAAGAGCCTGTCCACAGAGGACAAAGACCCTGTCCACAGAAGACAAAGACCCTGTCCACAGAAGACAAAGACCCTGTCCACAGAGGACAAAGACCCTGTCCACAGAAGACAAAGAGCCTGTCCACAGAGGACCAAGACCCTATCCACAGAGGACAAAGACCCTGTCCACAGAGGACCAAGACCCTGTCCACAGAGGACCAAGACCCTGTCCACAAAAGGACAAAGACCTCGTCCACAGAAGACAAAGAGCCTGTCCACAGAGGACCAAGACCCTGTCCACAGAAGACAAAGAGCCTGTCCACAGAGGACCAAGACCCTGTCCACAGAGGACCAAGACCCTGTCCACAAAAGGACAAAGACCTCGTCCACAGAAGATAAAGAGCCTGTCCACAGAGAACAAAGACCCTGTCCACAGAGGACAAAGACCCTGTCCACAGAGGACCAAGACCCTGTCCACAAAAGGACAAAGACCTCGTCCACAGAAGACAAAGACCCTATCCACAGAGGACAAAGACCCTGTCCACAGAAGACAAAGACCCTGTCCACAGAGGACCAAGACCCTGTCCACAGAGGACAAAGACCCTGTCCACAGAAGACAAAGACCCTGTCCACAGAAGACAAAGACCCTGTCCACAGAGGACAAAGACCCTATCCAGAGGACAAAGACCCTGTCCACAGAGGACCAAGACCCTATCCACAGAGGACAAAGACCCTGTCCACAGAAGACAAAGACACCGTCCACAGAAGACAAAGACCCTGTCCACAGAGGACAAAGACCCTGTCCACAGAAGACAAAGACCTCGTCCACAGAAGACAAAGACCTCGTCCACAGAGGACAAAGACCCTATCCAGAGGACAAAGACCCTGTCCACAGAAGACAAAGACCCTGTCCACAGAGGACAAAGACCCTGTCCACAGAGGACAAAGACCCTATCCAGAGGACAAAGACCCTGTCCACAGAGGACAAAGACCCTATCCAGAGGACAAAGACCCTGTCCACAGAGGACCAAGACCCTATCCACAGAGGACAAAGACCCTGTCCACAGAGGACCAAGACCCTATACACAGAGGACCAAGACCCTGTCCACAGAAGACAAAGACCTCGTCCACAGAAGACAAAGACCCTGTCCACAGAAGACAAAGACCCTGTCCACAGAGGACAAAGACCCTGTCCACAGAAGACAAAGACCCTGTCCACAGAGGACAAAGACACCGTCCACAGAAGACAAAGACCCTGTCCACAGAGGACAAAGACCCTGTCCACAGAGGACAAAGACCTCGTCCACAGAAGACAAAGACCTCGTCCACAGAGGACAAAGACCCTATCCAGAGGACAAAGACCCTGTCCACAGAGGACAAAGACCCTGTCCACAGAGGACAAAGACCCTATCCAGAGGACAAAGACCCTGTCCACAGAGGACAAAGACCCTATCCAGAGGACAAAGACCCTGTCCACAGAGGACCAAGACCCTGTCCACAGAGGACCAAGACCCTATCCACAGAGGACAAAGACCCTGTCCACAGAGGACCAAGACCCTATCCACAGAGGACAAAGACCCTGTCCACAGAGGACAAAGACCCTGTCCACAGAGGACCAAGACCCTGTCCACAAAAGGACAAAGACCCCGTCCACAGAAGACAGAGACCCCTTTGATCCGCATTACCTTCCTCAGCTGCTGTTCCTTCTGCATCCGGCCCGTCTTGGCCGGATCGGCGACCTGGACTTTGTAGTTGTCACAGGCGCCGATTCTGGACTGGGTGACCTGAACCGTGCCCTCCAGGTAGGCCCTCCACACCCAATACATGTTCCTAAAACCACACACGCAAATGTTTAGTTTACTTTCATATGTGGAGAACGAAAACATAAAATCCTCACATTCAGGAAACTGGAGCCAGCAAAAGATTTCTCTTTTGAGGTCACAGTGACCTTTGAACCCATTTTGGGGGAAACTGAATAAATATCTTAATTTTGGGAAAAACTAAAATGGTTTACTCCTCTGATGTTGAGCTCCACAGGTTTTTAAATAGGAAGTAATATTTTAGAAGCGAGTCTGTCGGAAAGAGACGGAGTCGGAGATTGGTGAGTTTTCTTGTGAGGGGCGGGACTTAGCTAAAAGGGTCCTTACCTTTCGTCTGCTGGTTCTTCCGTCAAGCTGTCCGGCCACTCCCTCTTTAGGTACTGATTGGCCAACTTCTGGAGGGCCTGGAAGAGACAAAAAGCAAGAGGGTGACCTTTCACCTTTGACACCAGGTGTCTTGTCGTCACATAGGACACGCCCCCCCCCGGGAGTGTCCTATAAACCACCAGGCACGCGTCTGAATACTATCACCTGACGACCGCCTGTCCGTCGCCTGACGACCGCCTGTCCTTTGCCTGACGACCGCCTGTCCTTTGCCTGACGACCGCCTGTCCTTTGCCTGACGACCGCCTGTCCTTTGCCTGACGACCGCCTGTCCTTCGCCTGACGACCGCCTGTCCTTCGCCTGACGACCGCCTGTCCTTCGCCTGACGACCGCCTGTCCGTCGCCTGACGACCGCCTGTCCGTCGCCTGACGACCGCATGTCCGTCGCCTGACGCTCGCCTGTCCATCGTCCGCCTATCCTTCGCCTGACGACCGCCTGTCCGTCGCCTGACGACCGCCTGTCCTTCGCCTGACGACCGCCTGTCCGTCGCCTGACGACCGCCTGTCCGTCGCCTGACGACCGCCTGTCCGTCGCCTGACGACCGCCTGTCCGTCGCCTGACGCTCGCCTGTCCATCGTCCGCCTATCCTTCGCCTGACGACCGCCTGTCCGTCGCCCGCCCTTCGCCTGACGCTTGCCTGTCCATCGTCCGCCTATCCTTCACCTGACGACCGCCTGTTGTCCGTCTGTCCGTAATAATAATATATTGTGTTTTACCGGATGCGGTCGAGAGTAAAGTCAGCGGCGGTCGGCAGGAAGTTGGTTAAAACAAATACGAACGTTTTCATAAACAAGATTAAAAAAAAAAAGTAAAAAAATAAATCGAAAAAGTATCGCACGACTTCAGTATTGCGATAAAACTATAATTCAATATATGAATTGTGTTTTGGAGCGGGCGTTCCACGCTTCCTGAGGGGGAAACACCGGCCGGAGCTTCCAAGGCTCCAGAAAGACGCCACAAACCCGACCTTTGTGGGGCGAGATGGAGGAGGAGGAGGAGGAGGAAGAGCCACACAGAGGAGGACCTTTTATCACCACCGTGTGACTGGAATAGCAAGCGGCTCGCGGATGAAGCAGCTTGCAGGTGTAAGAGAACCCAGGAGGAAAAAAAGAGATTTAAAATAAAGAAAAAACGAAGAGTCTGAAACCAGAAAGAGGACGAAGTGTTGCAGCGACGCTCTGACTGACACGTTAGAGATCCATTGATCACATGACTGACACACGTTAGAGATCCATTGATCACATGATAATAATAATAATAATAATAATAATAATAATTAAAAAATCCTGACTAACCCTCGTAAATTATTCACACCTGAGAAACTGGAACGAGCGAATTTACCAGTTTAATAAAACTGCAGTGAAATAATAACTCCTGTTCAGGACTGATTTTGCACAACGGTACCAGTTGTGCATGCGTATCCAATAAAACACACGCACGCACGCACACGCACGCACGCACGCACGCACACACACACACACACACACACACACACACACACACACACACACACACACACACACACACACACACACACACACACACACACACACACACACACACACACACACACACACACACACACACACACACACACACACACACACACACACACGATAACTTCAGCCAAGCAACATAAATAACGTACAAACGGGCATCAACGATTTTCAACCGCAGATCGTTTAGAAACGCATCGTTTCCCCTTTTTTGTGTTTTGCAATCGACGTGCAAAACATTTCAGTTTGACTGGAATTAAATTTGATCCCCAAGTTTAACTTGCTTTAGTGTGTGTTAACTCACCACACACTAAAGCATCACTGAATTATGGTCTGTTTGACTCTAAATGACCATAATTTACTAAATGAACATCACGCTGTATTGAAGAAGACTTGAAACTAGAGATTGAGACCAAAAACTAATGTTTACAATGTTTACTGAGGGAATACATCAAGAGAAGTAGAGTCATTTATATAGACTTCTATACAACCAGAGGAGTCGCCCCCTGGTGGTCAGGAGAGAGAATGCAGCTTTAACACATGAAGCGTAGACTTCTATACAACCAGAGGAGTCGCCCCCTGGTGGTCAGGAGAGAGAATGCAGCTTTAACACATGAAGCATAGACTTCTATACAACCAGAGTAGTCGCCCCCTGGTGGTCAGGAGAGAGAATGCAGCTTTAACACATGAAGCATAGACTTCTATACAACCAGAGGAGTCGCCCCCTGGTGGTCAGGAGAGAGAATGCAGCTTTAACACATGAAGCATAGACTTCTATACAACCAGAGGAGTCGCCCCCTGGTGGTCAGGAGAGAGAATGCAGCTTTAACACATGAAGCATAGACTTCTATACAACCAGAGGAGTCGCCCCCTGGTGGTCAGGAGAGAGAATGCAGCTTTAACATGAAGCATAGACTTCTATACAACCAGAGGAGTCGCCCCCTGGTGGTCAGGAGAGAGAATGCAGCTTTAACACATGAAGCATAGACTTCTATACAACCAGAGGAGTCGCCCCCTGGTGGTCAGGAGAGAGAATGCAGCTTTAACACATGAAGCATAGACTTCTATACAACCAGAGGAGTCGCCCCCTGGTGGTCAGGAGAGAGAATGCAGCTTTAACATGAAGCATAGACTTCTATACAACCAGAGGAGTCGCCCCCTGGTGGTCAGGAGAGAGAATGCAGCTTTAACACATGAAGCATAGACTTCTATACAACCAGAGGAGTCGCCCCCTGGTGGTCAGGAGAGAGAATGCAGCTTTAACACATGAAGCATAGACTTCTATACAACTAGAGGAGTCGCCCCCTGGTGGTCAGGAGAGAGAATGCAGCTTTAACACATGAAGCATAGACTTCTATACAACCAGAGGACTTGCCCCCTGGTGGTCAGGAGAGAGAATGCAGCTTTAACACATGAAGCATAGACTTCTATACAACCAGAGGAGTCGCCCCCTGGTGGTCAGGAGAGAGAATGCAGCTTTAACACATGAAGCATAGACTTCTATACAACCAGAGGAGTCGCCCCCTGGTGGTCAGGAGAGAGAATGCAGCTTTAACACATGAAGCATAGACTTCTATACAACCAGAGGAGTCGCCCCCTGGTGGTCAGGAGAGAGAATGCAGCTTTAACACATGAAGCATAGACTTCTATACAACCAGAGGAGTCGCCCCCTGGTGGTCAGGAGAGAGAATGCAGCTTTAACACATGAAGCATAGACTTCTATACAACCAGAGGAGTCGCCCCCTGGTGGTCAGGAGAGAGAATGCAGCTTTAACACATGAAGCATATACTTCTAGACGCTCATGGGCAAACAGACAGGTAAGGTTGCTGGTTGGATAACGGCAGACATGCCCCTCTCTTCACAGCCGCGGTGGACATTCCTCACAACGCTGCAAAAAACCCGAACACGGCAAGAGGAGGCCAGGGGGGTTGACCCCCCCCCCCCTGTGCCCCTCCCCCTGTCATACACCTAGGTGGACTCACCTGGGCGTAGTCTCGCTCGACAGCCGCCCGCTTCTGGCTGAAAGTCCTAAAACGATGAGAAACAGAAACATGAATTACATTAAAATTAAAAATAGATATTCACATCGACAGCATTGGTATAATGTCCCTAAATATTTCACATCACATACTCTTAAAACTAAATGTTAACTTTCTCCCATTAACTTATTTAATTTATAATTTTTTGTGTCCATGAAACGTTGAAAACTGCTGCTGGACATTTTCAAAAGGCCCTAAATGTTTGGGCTCGTTTCACAAATGAGCCCAAAATGTGCCGAGCAGAGGCGCGTCAGGAAATATTGTTCTTTATTTCTTGTGTTTGACCGTTTCGTGGCTTCACTTTCAAAGAAACAGGAAGCGGGCGGACGACGACTCCAGTTGAATTCACACAGAGAGCCTCAGAAGAGAAGAGAGGTCAGGGCTCTGGGGAACAACAACAACGTCTTTAAACGTGCTGAGACACGACAGCGACGCTCCACCCCGACGCTCAACAATCTGGCCGACTTCCTGGGAGCTTCCCCCTCTTCCTCCAGCCCCCCCCCCCCCCCCCCCCCCCCCCCCCCCCCCCCCAAACATTCACTTCCTGTTTTTTGCTGACGAGCAGATGCCGTTTCCAGTTTGCTGACTCGCTTCTCGTCAGAGAGCGAGCGGTCCCGTTTCACAGCGTTTCTGCACGGACCGACGTGAGCTCGTCTCCCACGGCGACGCCGAACATCTGGCAGCTCTCTGTGACCTCGACTTCCAGCTGTTTGTAGGTCCAGAGCGCCGCCGCCGACAGGAAGTGGTCGACTCGACCGCGGCTCTGGGCTCTTCCACCTCTAACACGGCGGGCTGGCGTTCACACGGAGCGATGCAACAATGTAACACGTTCACGCTTTGATCTTTGGGGCATTAACCGTCATAGAACGTGTCAACATAGAGGGAGAAATAACCTCATTGGAACAAATATTAGACGATACGTTTCTGGAAATTACACACGGACGTATTCACAGGAGCAGATGTTTGATTTTATTTCATGTGTCAGTGATACGAGAGGAAAGCCTCAAAGATAAAGACTCCCGTCTCACTCGCGCTGACACATTTAAGAAGAATGCAGAATGCAGCTTTAACACATGAAGCATAGACTTCTAAACAACCAGAGTAGTCGCCCCCTGGTGGTCAGGAGAGAGAATGCAGCTTTAACACATGAAGCATAGACTTCTATACAACCAGAGGAGTCGCCCCCTGGTGGTCAGGAGAGAGAATGCAGCTTTAACACATGAAGCATAGACTTCTATACAACCAGAGGAGTCGCCCCCTGGTGGTCAGGAGAGAGAATGCAGCTTTAAGACATGAAGCATAGACTTCTATACAACCAGAGGAGTCGCCCCCTGGTGGTCAGGAGAGAGAATGCAGCTTTAACACATGAAGCATAGACTTCACATTGGAAGCTCTATGCGTACACAAGGAGCCGTTTCTTCTTCAGGAAGGTCTGCTTTAAACAAACATCTGTGTACATGTAAACAATGCCACGCGGTCAGACTCGTCGTGAACACAAAGCGGTTCTCCTCCCACCACCTCGTCTACAATGAGCCCTCCGGCCGCTCACCTCAGGTCCTCCAGGAGCTCACACTCCGTCTGGTGCTTCACTTGAAGTCGGCTCATCTGCTCTGCGTGAGTGTGTTTCAGCTCCTGGGCGACCCGGACCTGCAGGGGGAAGAAAAGATGGTTTATTAAAGAGACTTTGGCTAAATATTGATCACGACTCAGGAGCCAACCGGCGGGCGTTGATTGGTTCACAGCTGCAGCCAGGCGAGAGTCGGCCTCTCCGGGTCTTATTACTGTTAACATCCTTTACTTCCATTATGAGCCGGAGGTAAGTTTAATAATTGCAACCAAAATGAAAATATATATAAGATATAATTATTACGTCATATTTTGAGTTTTGGCCTACGAGACATTTAAACAAGCAATTTTAAAAAGTCATCTTTGACTTTTGGAATGAATAATTATTCGATTGAAAAACTAATGAGCAAATTAATTGATAATCAACGTTTTTCCCACTTAACAAATGTGCTACTCGATATCTCGCAATGTATTTTTTGTCCCTCTTAAATCTTCAAACGCGTCACAAATAGTTAAATATTCTAAACCAGTCTCTGTATTTTATAGCAAACATTCCTTAAAAAAGAAGGAAACGGTGCATTTGTTAGGGACTATTTTTAGCGGCGGATTAATCCACATCTGGGGAGTATTTATGGTCGAGGCACGGTGTAAAATAAACCAGTGTGTGTGTGTAAATAATGAAGGAACATGTCTCATTAATAACACAGAAATATGTTTTATTACGTGAAGAATTATATAAAAAGTCGGTGAACTTTACCAGAATACGTGTCGTTTTTCATGTAAACATGACAAATGTTTACTGCTGATGTTTCTTCAATGTGACGATCTAAGTAAATCTTTATTATACATGAAGAAGACTTGTTTTACAAGGTGGCCATTTTAGGATCAAGGAGGACGAGGTACCTTCTCTACAAGTACCTTCTCTACAAGGAACTTCTCTACAGTACTCTACAAGTACCTTCTCTCCAGTACTCTACAAGTACTTTCTATACAAGTACCTTCTCTACAAGTACCTTCTCTACAGTACTCTACAAGGACCTTCTCTCCAGTACTCTACAAGTACCTTCTCTACAAGGACCTTCTCTCCAGTACTCTACAAGTACCTTCTCTACAAGGACCTTCTCTACAAGGACCTTCTCTACAAGGACCTTCTCTCCAGTACTCTACAAGTACCTTCTCTATAAGGACCTTCTCTACAAGGACCTTCTCTCCAGTACTCTACAAGTACCTTCTATACAAGTACCTTCTCTACAAGTAGCTTCTCTACAGTACTCTACAAGTACCTTCTCTACAGTACTCTACAAGTACCTTCTCTACAAGGACCTTCTCTCCAGTACTCTACAAGTACCTTCTCTACAAGTACCTTCTCTACAAGGACCTTCTCTCCAGTACTCTACAAGTACCTTCTCTCCAGTACTCTACAAGTACCTTCTCTACAAGGACCTTCTCTACAAGTACCTTCTCTACAGTACTCTACAAGTACCTTCTCTACAAGTACCTTCTCTACAAGGACCTTCTCTCCAGTACTCTACAAGTACCTTCTCTACAGTACTCTACAAGTACCTTCTCTACAGTACTCTACAAGTACCTTCTCTACCTTCTCTCCAGTACTCTACAAGTACCTTCCCTACAGTACTCTACAAGTACCTTCTCTACAAGTACCTTCTCTACAGTACTCTACAAGTACCTTCTCTACAAGTACCTTCCCTACAGTACTCTACAAGTACCTTCTCTACAAGTACCTTCTCTACAGTACTCTACAAGTACCTTCTCTACAGTACTCTACAAGTACCTTCTCTACAAGGACCTTCTCTACAGTACTCTACAAGTACCTTCTCTACAAGTACCTTCTCTACAAGTACCTTCTCTACAGTACTCTACAAGTACCTTCTCTACAAGTACCTTCTCTACAGTACTCTACAAGTACCTTCTCTACAGTACTCTACAAGTACCTTCTCTACAGTACTCTACAGGTATCGTCTTTCCTGATCAACATTAAACCGCTTGAAGAACCAGGAGAACATTTCTCACATAACAAAAGTTCATTCTGTATATTTTGAATATAAAGTATTCGTTCAGCATGAAGTTGGTGAAGATGCTCCTTTCGTTGTCACGGTGACTGCTTCCGATTGGCCAGGAGATCAATTAGGAAGTGCCGATTGCATTCCTGATCACTATTATAATTATGCGACCGATTGAAGTTGACCAATTGTAACTTTCAATGTTCACCTTGAAACGTCATTTATCAATATAGAGCTTTAACTTCATGAATGTAATTAAAAAAAACATTTGAAGTATTCCTTCATAGCGTAAAAGATCCATTAAATAAAAATAATAATAATTTGAAATCAAACTAAGGGAAATAAGCATCCTAGTTTAAAATTGTACTGAAAGTCTTGTTATTGAAATATGAGGTTTTTATGTTCATTTTTCAAAATAAAACGCTTAAAAACACAACTTCTCTCTTAAACTATGTCGTTTATTCCGAGTTGAGCAACGACTCTTCTTCTTCTTCTTCTGCGCCAAACTACGAGCAGAAATGCGTCAATTTAAAAGTCGCGCAGGCGAAGCGACGCGGCGCGTCTTAGCGGACTTTCTCTTTCACTGGAAGCGGGTCCGCGCTGCGCATCGGCTGCGGCGCAAAGAGCGCAACGTGCGCGGAGTTCGCGTAAAAGAAGAAGAAAAAAAACACAACTTCACTTTGCGCCATCGTCCCCGGCGCAACTCGAGGGGATGCGCCGCTTGTAACGCAACACCTCCGCGACGTCGCGTCCCCAAAAACCAGCGACGTGGAGCTCAGAGAAACGCGTGAAAAGACGTCTTTTTAACGCGTTTCTCTCCGCGCGAGAGGGACCGACGCGGTTCTCCTTCAGGGGGACAAAAAGTGGCGCATGGGACTTTTTTAGTTTTTTTTAAATTTTTTATAACAAGTTTTTCTTCCCTCCTCGATTCGCAGAATCGCACGAAACGCGCACGACAACCAGCCGGTGCACGCGCGCGGCATTAAAAGCAATAAAATGAGAGTTTAGTGGCTAAAACCAGCCGAGCGGCAACAAAGCGGAACGTTTGATTTCCTCCCGTTAACCGTAGAACTCACCTTTCTCGGTGGGGGTTGCATCCTTATTTCTTGACATTAAAAAACTAACCGGAAAGGCGAAAGTTTTGTTCCGGTGAAAAGTTTTGCGCGAACGTTTTGGAACAACTTGTAACGGGAAAGAGGGAGTTTCGGCCCGGGTCAGGCGGCCATGGCGAGTCCGGTAAGTTGAGTCCCGTTGAAAACACTGTGGCCCCAGGGAAAAGAAAACACCAGCGTCAAGCTGGCCGGCGGAAGGGCCGGACGACACTTCCTGGCGTATTTTTCAAAATAAAACGATGTGTGAAGCGGAAATGCTACTTCCGTGTAGAGTCTTCAAAATAAAAGTTTAATTTTTATTTTATTTTTACATTGTCATGCACATCAAAGAACAGCTTTAAAAGTAATAACACATTATAATACATGTTATGTAATTCATACAAATTAAGTAATTCTAATTCTTTTTTTAATTATTATATGAAGCACTTTTCGAATGTGCTATATTAATAAAGCCTAATTATGTATCCTAATTAAAAAAAGTTTAGTAAAAAGTTGCAGATTATTCCACGAGGCCGCAATCCATACAAACACGAGACCCTGATACGTCTTCAGGTCTCACACTTATTACTATAGTTCAGTGGCTTCGAAATGTCCAAAAGGATTGTTTCATATATTATGTAATTGGGAGAGATTATTATGCTTAACTATAATTTATTACACAACTCAAATGTGATTTACTGTGCCGCTTTCTAAATGTTTTTACTCATTATGTCTACTGGAATGAGCTGGTATCTAAAAACGTGTTGTGTAAAGAGGAAATATTACTGCAGTTAATCAGCAATAGAAAAAACACCCATCGATTTTTGTTTGTTTGCAGTGGAACTTGTTTTGTATTAAATTAAATCTTTTCGCCATAAATCATCTTCGACAGGGAGCCCTCGAGTGGCTCTGTCCTCTCTAACGTGGATCAATGAATGTATATACACATATATATATATATATATATATATATATATATATATATATATATATATATATATATATATATATATATATATATATATATATGGATATATATATATGGATATATATGGATATATACTGTATATGTACACACACACATATATATCCATGTAGATGCATGCAGAACAAAAAGGTTTCTTTGTTTGTTAAAACTTGCAAGGCATTTCTTTCCCTCTTATTTTATATTAAATTATATGTAAAGAAACGCCGTAAACCGCTGTAACCCACGTCTGATTGGTCCTCTGCGGTCACGTGACGAGCCACCGCCTACGTCATGAACCAGGGTCAAGCGTGAAGGAAGAGAGTCAAGGGTTCAGAAACAGTTTTCAAAATAAAATCATTTTCTTTGCTGAATATTTCTTAATTTGTCTCCTGTTCAGATTTAATTTAATTTCCAGGCCACATTTCAGGAGACACAAGATGCAACAGGATGAATAGAGGTCTGTAAAAGTGTCACAATATGAAACAAGCTTAAACATTATATATATATACATATACTGTATATATATATATACATATATATACACACATATATATGTATATACACACATATATATATATGTGTATATATACACACATATATACTGTATGTATATATATGTGTATATATACACACATATATACTGTATGTATATATATATATGTGTATATATACACACATATATACTGTATGTATGTATATATATACACATATATATACACATATATACATACATATATACACACATATATATATACACATATATATATGTATATACACACATATATATGTATATACACACATATATATATAAATATATGTGTATATATATACACACATATATACTGTATGTATGTATATATATACACATATATATACATATATATGTGTATGTATATGTATATATATATATAAACATATATATATATATATATAAACACACACATATGAATATACATACATATGTATATATATATACACACATGTATATAAATATATATACACACACACACACATATATATATATATATATATACACATACATACACACATACATACATATACACATACATACATATGCTACACTGCATGTGCTCAGGGATTTGCTATTTAAAGTTAATCAGTTAATTTTTTACGCAAAAAAAGGTCAATATCTGTTTTAATTTAATTTTGATATTAATTATTTTAATTTTTTTTCAATTTATATATATATATATATAATATATATATATATAAACATCAACAGATGAACCGATATTACTGAACTGGAATAATCGAGCAGACAGCCTTCTGTTATTTAATATCTATATTCGTGCTTATTCCTCTCCTGCAGTTTGTGGCCCTCAGTATCAACACGACTGGACCGAGACACACACGTGTGCTTTTATTCTGAAGGACAGCGCCGTGGAGCCGGTGTTCCTCTTCCGCTTTGAGATTATTCCGACTTTAACTCGACCTCGCTGACGGCTCTCTGCGGTCTCGCATCGCAGCGGGTTCCGGTTCACGTAGCGGACTATCTCAGTAGCGATGTCCTCGTGGCGCAGGCTGCACGCGACGGCGCGGACGGCTCGCGGACTCTTCGCCTCCGCGCGACCCGCACGAGGACCCGAACCGTCGGGTCGGAGCCTGACGACAGGCTCACCTCTCCGGAATGACTTCTTCAAAGGTGCGTGGGGGGGTCTGCTCCGGACCCCGCCGGGCCAGGCTCCACTCGCACGGGGAGTTGTGTTAAAGTGTTTCTCAATAAACAAGTAAAGTTCCGGCTTCATGTGCCTCCAGACCTGGAGACCCAGCTGGCGGCGATGAGGCAGAAGGCGTCGGACGCTCTTCCGGGGAGCAGCTGGACCCCCCTGGAGGTGAACCCGGACCTCCCGCCGGAGAGGGCCGACATTGTGATCGTCGGAGGCGGCGTGGTGGGCTGGTCCATCGCCTACTGGCTCAAGCAGAAGGAGAGGGTGCGAGACGGCGTGAAGGTGATCGTGGTGGAGAAGGACCTCACGGTGAGAACGAGTGGTTTAAAAAAAGACCCATCAGTTCATTTTGTATAACCCAATATCACAAATATCAAACTCCCCTCAGAGGGCTTTACAATCTGTACACATACGACATCCCTGACCTTTGACCTCACATCGAATCAGGAAAAACTCCCCAAAAATAACCTTTACAGGGAAAAAAGGGAAGAAACCTTCAGGAGAGCAACAGAGGAGGATCCCTCTCCCCGGATGGACAGAAGAATAGATGTCATGTGACCAGATGAACAGAGTTACATAAACACATTACATGAATATGACAATGTATGAATGGAACTCCAATCCATGAAACAGAAGGAGGTAGAGAGGAGGGGGCGGGGCATCAGCAGGGCCAATGGGAGGCCGGCTCACCAGGCATCAGACACCTCCAGGTCCAATGGACCCTCTGAGACGTGAAGTCACAACGACTCCGGGGAGGAAGCAGAGTTAATAAGGTGCAATGGAGAGATGTAAATTCATCCATAAGGAGAGAGAGAAGAGGAGATAGGTGCTCAGTGTATCCTAAAACATCCCCCAGCAGCCTATAAGCCTATAGCAGCATATCAAGGGGCTCGACCAGGGCAAACCTGATTCAGCCCTAACTATAAGCACTATCAAACAGGAAAGTCTTAAGTCTACTCTTGAATGAGGTGACTGTGTCTGCCTCCAGGACTGAAAGTGGAAGCTGGTTCCATAAAAGAGGAGCTTTTAACAAACGTGTGAACCAGCTTTTCTGCATCTTTTTGAGACAAGATGTGCCTGATTTTTTAAATGTTACGTAGATGATAAAATGTAATCCTTGAGATTTGCTTCACGTGGAGTTAAAGGACAAGTGTCGGTCAAAGATAACTAGAGATTCTTTACAGTGGTGTTGGATGCCAGGGCAATGCCATCTACAGAAACCACATCACCAGATAATTGATCTCTGAGGTGTTCAGGGCCAGTAAAATAACTTCAGTTTTGTCTGAGTTTAACATCAGGAAGTTGCAGGTCATCCATGTTTTTATGTCTTTAAGACATTCTTGAATTTTAGCGAGCTGGTTGGTCTCCTCTGGTTTGATCGATAGATATAATTGAGTATCGTCTGCATAGCAATGAAAGTTTATGGAGTGTTTCCTGATAATGTTGCCCAAAGGAAGCATATATAAGGTAAATAAAATTGGTCCAAGCACAGAACCTTGTGGAACTCCGTGATTAACGTTGGTGGTCATTGAGGCTTCATCGTTTACAAATACAAACTGAGATCGATCTGATAAATAGGATTTAAACCAACTTAGTGCGGTGGTCTGTAGTTAGCCAACACCTCTGGATTAAGAGTGGGCTTCTTCAGAAGAGGTTTAATTACTGCTACTTTGAAGGAATGTGGTACATGGCCTGTTAGCAAAGACACATTAACAATATCCAGCAGAGAGGTGCCAATTAAAGGCAACACGTCTTTAAGCAGCCTCGTTGGGATGGGGTCTAAGAGACAGGTAGACGGTTTAGAAGTAGAAACCATTGAGGACAATTGGTCTAGGTTAATGGGAGAAAAGCTATCCAAATATACACCAGGGCATACAGCCGTTTCCAAGGCCACTCTTGAGGACAGATCGGCAGTAGTTGAGGGCAAGAGATCATCAATCTTGCCTCTAATAGTTCAAATCTTTTCATTGAAGATGTTCATGAAGTCATTACTACTGAGGTCTATAGGAATACACGGCTCCACAGAGCTGTGACTCTCTGTCAGCCTGGCTACAGTGCTAAAGAGAACCCTGGGGTTGTTCTTATTTTTCTCTATTACTGATGAGTAATAGGCTGATCTGGCATTACGGAGAGCCTTTTTATATGTTTTAAGACTATCTCTCCAAACTAAGCGTGATTCTTCCAGATTGGTGGAACGCCATATACTTTAAAGCTTTCGTGAAGTTTGCTTTAGGTCGCGGGTCTGAGGGTTCTACCAGGGAGCAAACCTCCTTTGCCTCACTGTCTTTTTCTTCAGTGGGGCTATCGAGTCTAGTGTCATTCTCAGTAAGCCTGTAGCACTATCGACAATATGATTGCTTCCTCAATATTGACTGCTTCCTCTCCGGTTCTCCCAGGCCTCATCCCTTATTGACTGCTTCCTTCCTGGTTCTACCCAGGCCTCTTCCCTTATTGACTGCTTCCTTCCTGGTTCTCCTAGGCCTCTTCCCTTATTGACTCCTTCCTCTCTGGTTCTCCCCAGTACTCCCAGGCCTCCACTGTTCTGTCTGCTGGGGGGATCCGACAGCAGTTCTCTCTGCCTGAGAACATCCACCTCTCCCTGGCCTCCGCAGAATTCATGAGGAACATCAACGTGGGTCATATTAAAAACAACATAATAAATGCTAAATAAAATAACAATAGAACATATTTAAACTTAAATACAATAATGTAAAACGTCTTTGACGTACATCTGTTCTGCAACTGGACCCTCAGGAACACCTCGGCGTGTTGAATGAAGACCCGGTGGACCTCCAGTTCAACCAGTCGGGGTACCTCTTCCTGGCCAGTGAGAAGTCGGCTCACATCATGGAGGAGAACTACAGCACCCAGAGGTGACTCCTTCAGACTCTCATTGGGCCCATAGGTGACTCCTTCAGACTCTCATTGGGCCCAGAGGTGACTCCTTCAGACTCTCTTTGGGCCCAGAGGTGACTCCTTCAGACTCTCATTGGGCCCAGAGGTGACTCCTTCAGACTCTCATTGGGCCCAGAGGTGACTCCTCCAGACTCTCTTTGGACCCAGAGGTGACTCCTCCAGACTCTCTTTGGACCCAGAGGTGACTCCTCCAGACTCTCATTGGGCCCAGAGGTGACTCCTCCAGACTCTCTTTGGACCCAGAGGTGACTCCTCCAGACTCTCATTGGGCCCAGAGGTGACTCCTTCAGACTCTCTTTGGACCCAGAGGTGACTCCTTCAGACTCTCTTTGGACCCAGAGGTGACTCCTTCAGACTCTCTTTGGACCCAGAGGTGACTCCTTCAGACTCTCTTTGGGCCCAGAGGTGACTCCTTCAGACTCTCTTTGGGCCCAGAGGTGACTCCTTCAGACTCTCATTGGGCCCAGAGGTGACTCCTTCAGACTCTCTTTGGGCCCAGAGGTGACTCCTTCAGACTCTCTTTGGGCCCAGAGGTGACTCCTTCAGACTCTCTTTGGGCCCAGAGGTGACTCCTTCAGACTCTCTTTGGACCCAGAGGTGACTCCTTCAGACTCTCTTTGGACCCAGAGGTGACTCCTTCAGACTCTCTTTGGACCCAGAGGTGACTCCTTCAGACTCTCTTTGGACCTTCTGGCTTCAGGGTTAATTATCAATGACACGTTTGTGATCGCAGGAGCGCCGGAGCCAAAGTGTCCCTTCTCTCTCCGGCACAATTGAAGCACAAGTTTCCGTGGATAAACACAGCCGGCGTGGGGCTGGCTTCATACGGTACACACACACACACACACACACAGGGGGGTGTTTAACCTCAAGGTCGTAAGAGTTCAGTGTTTTTGGTTTTAACATCTTTGAATCAATCGGGTCGTGAGGAACAGAATTCAGAGTTCCTAGTTTGACTGAAACTCATTTACACTTCATGATTCTTGTGAAGTAGTTTAACGTCTGTCTGCCTGCCTGTCTGTCTGCCTGCCTGTCTGTCTGTCTGTCTCTCTCTCTGTCTGTCTGTCTGCCTGTCTGTCTGCCTGCCTGCCTGCCTGTCTGTCTGTCTCTCTGTCTGTCTGCCTGCCTGTCTGTCTCTCTCTCTGCCTGCCTGTCTGTCTGTCTGTCTGTCTGTCTCTCTCTGCCTGTCTGTCTGACCTCCAGGGCTGGAGAACGAGGGCTGGTTCGACCCCTGGACTCTGCTGAACGCCTTCAGGAGGAAGGCCGTCTCCATGGGAGTCATTCAGTGCCGCGGAGAAGTCACAGGTCTGTGGTTGTTGTTGTTGTTGTTGTTGTTGTATTTGTTGTTGTTGTGGCCCCGCTGGCACAGAAACATCCTGATGTAACTGATCGTTTTTAATATTTGTCTTTTTTCACATTCAATTCTACTATTAGCAGTTTGCTTTTTGCAGCACTGAAGTCGTTTAAGATTGGCTTCATTAATATGCAGTTTGAAGTCTTCCAGTTTAACATCAACGACTCATAGAAATGTTTTCAGTCTTCACTTCTGGACACGTTGAGGTGGAAACTTTCCATGGGAATGAAAGGAAATGGAAAAGTAGATTTTTACCAAATCATAAGCAGACATAATCCATTCATTCCAATGGCAGTCGACGGCGCTGCTGAATGACATTCATGTTACAATTAAAATAACCGTAAACATGTGAGAACAGGTATTTTATGTGTATTTTCCACGGAATAAGTTAAAATGTAAGATTTTTAATACTTAAATCGTGCAAAAGAAACTCCAAATTCCAACCGTAGTCTCGTTCCCCTTCATGCTGAGTGAATGCTTCTTTAAGTTTGTATTCCTTCCCCAGATTTTAAATGCATAACCAGCCGAGTTATGTCTCCTGGTGGTGATGAAATGGATCTCAGGAGGATCAAATCTGTCAAAGTGAGTGAGCGTCGGGACGTTAAAATATAAAAGTGTTCGGTGGATTTGCTTTTAAAAACTCAATCGACCAAAGTCGTTCTTTTAAAATCTGTCTAAAATAAGATCAAAACTTGTCTTGATTAGCACGAAGATTGAAAGAAGTAATATCAGTCTTGGTTCACTGTTTTCTTTTCATGAATATTGTCCTTTTCTAAAAGGGCCCAGAGGTGCTCATAAACACGACTGCTTTGGTCCAAGGAAAACTAAAATGGACACAAATATTAACATTAACGTGTCTGTTGGTTGTAGTTTATTGTATATTTAATGTAGACATGACGGATGGTGAGTGAGCGTTCATGAGATCCTTAATTCACATTTGGGTGACAAGGTAGAACGTTTAAGAACTTACACGGTCAAATAAAAGACAGATTGTACCTCCTTTTTCTTAAAGAATTAACTTCCTTTTCCCCTCCCTTAATATTCTGGTCATTTATTTTATATTTTGATATATATCTGAATATTGCTAAATGAGTGCGTAGTGTTGCCGTGGTGGCTGACTGTGTGGCGTGGAGCAGGTGCAGATGCCCAACAGTCTGGAGTTCCAGCCCGTGGAATGTGCCATCGTGGTCAATGCAGCCGGAGCCGCTTCTGCTCGGCTGGCGGAGAAGCTGGGAATCGGCTTCGGCCACAAAGGCTCCGCGGCCGGAGTCCCGCTGCCCGTGGAGCCGCGCAAAAGGTCTGTTATTCACTGGAGGTCTTTAAACAACAGACTGTAAGGACTGTCTTTAAACGACAGACTGTAAGGACTGTCTTAAACGACAGACTGTAAGGACTGTCTTTAAAGTAAGGAGTGTCTTTAAACGACAGACTGTAAGGAGTGTCTTAAACGACAGACTAAGGACTGTCTTTAAACAACAGACTGTAAGGACTGTCTTTAAACGACAGACTGTAAGGACTGTCTTTAAACAACAGACTGTAAGGACTGTCTTTAAACGACAGACTGTAAGGAGTGTCTTTAAACAACAGACTGTAAGGACTGTCTTAAACGACAGACTAAGGAGTGTCTTAAACGACAGACTGTAAGGACTGTCTTTAAACGACAGACTGTAAGGAGTGTCTTTAAACGACAGACTGTAAGGACTGTCTTTAAACGACAGACTGTAAGGAGTGTCTTTAAACGACAGACTGTAAGGACTGTCTTTAAACGACAGACTGTAAGGAGTGTCTTAAACGACAGACTAAGGAGTGTCTTAAACGACAGACTGTAAGGACTGTCTTTAAACGACAGACTGTAAGGACTGTCTTTAAAGTAAGGAGTGTCTTTAAAGTAAGGACTGTCTTTAAACGACAGACTAAGGAGTGTCTTAAACGACAGACTGTAAGGAGTGTCTTTAAACGACAGACGGTAAGGACTGTCTTTAAAGTAAGGAGTGTCTTTAAACGACAGACTGTAAGGAGTGTCTTAAACGACAGACTGTAAGGACTGTCTTAAACGACAGACTAAGGAGTGTCTTAAACGACAGACTGTAAGGAGTGTCTTTAAACGACAGACTGTAAGGACTGTCTTAAACGACAGACTGTAAGGAGTGTCTTTAAACGACAGACTGTAAGGACTGTCTTTAAACGACAGACTGTAAGGAGTGTCTTAAACGACAGACTAAGGAGTGTCTTAAACGACAGACTGTAAGGACTGTCTTTAAACGACAGACTGTAAGGACTGTCTTTAAAGTAAGGAGTGTCTTTAAAGTAAGGAGTGTCTTTAAACGACAGACTAAGGAGTGTCTTAAACGACAGACTGTAAGGAGTGTCTTTAAACGACAGACGGTAAGGACTGTCTTTAAAGTAAGGAGTGTCTTTAAACGACAGACTGTAAGGACTGTCTTAAACGACAGACTGTAAGGAGTGTCTTTAAATGACAGACTGTAAGGAGTGTCTTAAACGACAGACTGTAAGGAGTGTCTTTAAACGACAGACTGTAAGGAGTGTCTTTAAACGACAGACTGTAAGGACTGTCTTTAAAGTAAGGAGTGTCTTTAAACGACAGACTGTAAAGAGTGTCTTTAAACGACAGACTGTAAGGACTGTCTTTAAAGTAAGGAGTGTCTTTAAACGACAGACTGTAAGGAGTGTCTTTAAACGACAGACTGTAAGGAGTGTCTTAAACGACAGACTGTAAGGAGTGTCTTAAACGACAGACTGTAAGGAGTGTCTTTAAACGACAGACTGTAAGGAGTGTCTTTAAACGACAGACTGTAAGGAGTGTCTTTAAACGACAGACTGTAAGGACTGTCTTAAACGACAGACTGTAAGGAGTGTCTTTAAACGACAGACTGTAAGGAGTGTCTTAAACGACAGACTGTAAGGACTGTCTTTAAACGACAGACTGTAAGGACTGTCTTAAACAACAGACTGTAAGGACTGTCTTTAAACGACAGACTGTAAGGAGTGTCTTTAAACGACAGACTGTAAGGAGTGTCTTAAACGACAGACTGTAAGGAGTGTCTTAAACAACAGACTGTAAGGAGTGTCTTTAAACGACAGACTGTAAGGAGTGTCTTAAACGACAGACTGTAAGGAGTGTCTTAAACGACAGACTGTAAGGAGTGTCTTTAAACGACAGACTGTAAGGACTGTCTTAAACGACAGACTGTAAGGAGTGTCTTTAAACGACAGACTGTAAGGAGTGTCTTTAAACGACAGACTGTAAGGAGTGTCTTTAAACGACAGACTGTAAGGACTGTCTTTAAACGACAGACTGTAAGGACTGTCTTTAAAGTAAGGAGTGTCTTTAAAGTAAGGAGTGTCTTTAAACGACAGACTGTAAGGAGTGTCTTTAAACAACAGACTGTAAGGAGTGTCTTTAAACAACAGACTGTAAGGAGTGTCTTTAAACGACAGACTGTAAGGAGTGTCTTTAAGCGACAGACTGTAAGGAGTGTCTTAAACGACAGACTGTAAGGAGTGTCTTTAAACGACAGACTGTAAGGACTGTCTTAAACGACAGACTGTAAGGAGTGTCTTAAATGACAGACTGTAAGGACTGTCTTAAACGACAGACTGTAAGGAGTGTCTTAAACAACAGACTGTAAGGACTGTCTTAAATGACAGACTATAAGGAGTGTCTTAAATGACAGACTGTAAGGACTGTCTTAAACGACAGACTGTAAGGAGTGTCTTTAAACGACAGACTGTAAGGAGTGTCTTAAACGACAGACTGTAAGGAGTGTCTTTAAACGACAGACTGTAAGGAGTGTCTTAAACGACAGACTGTAAGGACTGTCTTTAAACGACAGACTGTAAGGACTGTCTTAAACAACAGACTAAGGACTGTCTTTAAACGACAGACTGTAAGGAGTGTCTTTAAACGACAGACTGTAAGGAGTTTCTTTAAACGACAGACTGTAAGGAGTGTCTTAAACGACAGACTGTAAGGAGTGTCTTAAACAACAGACTGTAAGGAGTGTCTTTAAACGACAGACTGTAAGGAGTGTCTTAAACGACAGACTGTAAGGAGTGTCTTTAAATGACAGACTGTAAGGACTGTCTTAAACGACAGACTGTAAGGAGTGTCTTTAAACGACAGACTGTAAGGAGTGTCTTTAAACGACAGACTGTAAGGACTGTCTTTAAACGACAGACTGTAAGGACTGTCTTTAAAGTAAGGAGTGTCTTTAAACGACAGACTGTAAAGAGTGTCTTTAAACGACAGACTGTAAGGACTGTCTTTAAAGTAAGGAGTGTCTTTAAACAACAGACTGTAAGGAGTGTCTTTAAACAACAGACTGTAAGGAGTGTCTTTAAACGACAGACTGTAAGGAGTGTCTTTAAGCGACAGACTGTAAGGAGTGTCTTAAACGACAGACTGTAAGGAGTGTCTTTAAACGACAGACTGTAAGGACTGTCTTAAACGACAGACTGTAAGGAGTGTCTTAAATGACAGACTGTAAGGACTGTCTTAAACGACAGACTGTAAGGAGTGTCTTAAACAACAGACTGTAAGGACTGTCTTAAATGACAGACTATAAGGAGTGTCTTAAATGACAGACTGTAAGGACTGTCTTAAACGACAGACTGTAACAATTGTACGTTGAAAGTCCTTCAATGCTCACCTGAAATGTCATGAAGTCTGTCTGGTGTGTAATGTGGATGATTTTTCTTGTGTGTGTTTGAGGTTCTACAGCGTCAGTGTATCACTGCATAAAACAAAGGAATGTTCTGCTGTCAAAGTAATGTTCTGCTGTCAAAGTAACGTTCTGCTGTTGTTCTACTGTCAAAGTAATGTTCTGCTGAGAACGTATTTTAGACCCCTGAAATAATCAATATCAGTCTTTATTGAGGATATTTGTACGTTGCGGTGGGAGGAATGAAGCTGTTATCTCTGCTCTTTAAAGACTCATCGATAACACTGAACACAGTTACGGTTGGTTAGTTAGTTAGTTAGTTAGTTAGTTAGTTAGTTAGTTCGTGAGTGTTATTG